>NC_069802.1:7806093-8106328 GCF_027406575.1 Nycticebus coucang
AGTCCTAAGGTAATGCTTATAGATAGTCCAAGGTACCAATTAAGGCAACATTTACATATCCATTAAACTTGTGATATGTGATATCAAATTATAAACACAAGTTATAAAATCAAAATTGTTTTCTAGTTTATTTCTTATTACCAGAGAGAACTTAAACCAGTGATTAACTTCTCCAAAGTTCAGCATCTTCACTTGTAAAAATGAGAATAACCATGACATTTTCTACCATAGAATTGATAAGAATGGCCAGATTGGAAAAGGTATGGAAATTACTTTATATATGGAAAAGCACTGTAAAAATGAAGATGGAAAAACTATAGGATAAAGACTTCCTATGCAAAAGTTTGGGGAAAGAAATGAATTTGTGGTTTGGTTCTTGGATTTTTAACATAGACAACCTAAATACTCCCTAGTATTCTATAGTCTTATCTCTCCGGTTGTAGACCTGGTTTGGTAAATATTATGCTAAGATGGCCCCATGACCATCAACCCCTTGGTAGGAAGTCTTGTTTCTAGTTAATAGAATATAACAAAGGGAATGTCATCCCTCTGACTAAGTATATGATATGGAAAAGGTGGCAGGATATCATTGCCTTGGTCATCTCATGTTATATAAATACAGAATGTAACTCCTTCTAATAGGACTAGGGGAGGAATTGGTCCTAGTGGCCTTGAAGAAGCAAGTTGAGACATACTCAAACTATTACTTGATATGTGAAAATGTGCGGCTAAAAAGTGGGTGGTTAGCTTTGGGGGGTTGTGGGTCCTGGTTCTTCCAACCCAGTTGACCTGATTTGATTACAAGACTGAACTGGAACGTTCAAACTGAGGCACAGTGGGAACTGAAAGCAAAAGTGGGTGAAAACTAAAAGTAAAACTGGAGCAGCACAGGCAGCGTGAATAGAAAGTAAAGTAACCTGCACAAGTCTCAGTGTGACAAAGAGGAAATGTATTTAAGAGCAAAGAGAAACCTTAGAGCACTTCCAAAGAGAGTTGGAAGCGGGTCCCTCACATGAATGAGAAGAGGTGAGAGCAACAGACGCAAAGGCAGCGCCGGGGTATAAATACCCTCCTTCTCCGTTTGAAATCGATTGTCAGACTTTCATCAGTCCCTCCGCTGCCAGGCAGCTTCGTCCTTTTCTATTGGTCATTGATTATTGTTCGTTTCTGGTGGTCATTGGTGACCTCATTCTTTTTTTCTATTTTTGCCTAGAGTTGCTGAGCGGTGAATATTCTTCCCATCCCCTTGAAGCCTGTTTCCTCCTGTCCCTTCTCATTTCTCCCTGTGGAAATACAGTCCTGAAATCTTGAAGGGAAAAATGGACAATGATGGTTTTTCTGCTGTCAAAAAGGGACCCTGGCCTACCTGTGTGGACCCTTTTGAACATGAAAACGTGAGACCAAAAGTTTGCGATGGTTCATTTGGTCGTCACTGAAAACTAGCACACCAAGTTACAGGTTTCTCCTTTTACATCAAAACAACACTGTATGGCTTTCCAGAGCTAATCTGATTCATGAATTAATATTGTATTCATAGTTCAATATATTATTTTCAGCTAACATGTATGACTGGTAAATACCCAGATGCAATAACTAAATGCCTAACTTGATGGGTTTCAAAAGGATTTTCTCAGAGTTTTAGAGGGGTTTCATGGAGGTGACTTACAGTTACAGATGACTACGCATACAAAGTAAGTGCCAGGTCCTGATCCCTGCTTCTTTGCTACAGTCACAGCAATTCATTTAGATGGGCAAGTTAAAGCTCACTGTACGAAAGGGTTTGCCTAATCATAAAACATGTGAGAATGAATTTCATAGGCCAAAGAATAAGTGGACGGCATAGAGTTTAAGATAGTGGAAGAACTCATCATCATATTCCCAGTCCCAAGCACATGTAGGGAATTAGTAGAGAAAGAAAGAATGAAAGAGATCAAGAATGGAAGGAGGAAAAGGAAAGAGGGAGGGAGAAAGGAGCTCAGGAGAAAACCAGAAAAGGAGGAAAGCAATTAAATAATGTGTAAAAAAAAAAAAATCAGGTTTTTAATGAAAAATTAACAAATGTTAGTTCCAAAATAATTTATTTGGTATGGTTTTACAATTTCATTTATATATATATATACACATATACATATTTGTATATAAAATATATATATATATATTTTTTTTTTTGAAACAATCTCACTCTGTTGGCTTGGGTAGAGTGCCATGGTGTCATCATAGCTCACAGCAACATCAAACTCTTGGGCTCAAGTAATCCTCCTGCCTCAGCCTCTAGAGTAGCTGAGACTATAGGAGCCCACCATGAGGCCTGGGTAGTTTTTCTATTTTTAGTAGAGGTAGTCTTGCTCTTTCTCAAGCTAGTCTGAGCTCAAGTGATCCTCCTGCCTTAGCCTCCTGAGTAGCTGGGACTATAGGAGCCCACCATGATGCCTGGGTAGTTTTTCTATTTTTAGTAAAGATAGTCTGTCTCTTTCTCAAGCTAGTCTGAGCTCAAGTGATCCACCTGCCTCAGCCTCCCAGAGTGCTAGGATCACAGGCGTGAGCCACTGTGGCTGGCCTCAGTTTTGTTTTTTTTTTAATAACTGTGAGAAACATTAGTATTTGCCTTTTTATAGGCAAATGATGTTAGTTGACTGTTTTAGTTTAAAGGTGTTAAAATACAAGCAAAATGATAATGAGAAGTGCATTAAGCAGGAGATAAAATATTTATTATGTTGCACATATAAAGAAACCAGTGATATGTGAATGAACTGCCCAACTTGTGATTCTTTACTGACTACTCCCTGTCAGACTGGTACATACGCCAGGGTGACGTGCTTTCACCCTGGACACTGCAGACATGAAAGACATTTTCAAAGGGTTGCACATTTTCTTCCTAATTTTTGAACTAAAAGGTAAATGCATTAGAAATCTAAAGCAATTCAAGAAGTTTAGTTGTGCTCACTGAATTGAGACATTTTCAGACAGCAAGGAGACTTCAAGTGGCAAACGCAATTCAGGTGCCCAAGAACGCAGAGAAGTAATTCCTGGAATGATAACCGTGTACACGTGTAAGGCAGCTCAGCAGATGGGCTGCGGGTTTTAAGTAAACTTGCACTCCAAACCCAGTGAAATCGTTATAACATTTTATATCAGTTATAGGGCTAGAAATAGCAAAGCACTTAAATGTGTCAATCCTTTTATCTCCAGTATGTCTATCTTGGATCTAATGCAAATCTACCCACTGGCTTTTATCTGATAGATTCACCAGCACCTTCAGACTTTCCCTTTGATATCCTTGTTAAAAATCCAGGAGCTTCAGGAAGTTGTGGGGCTTACTGAAGAAGCTGGTTTTTTGCGCTTAAATCCAACATGAATATTTTAAATCGTACATGGGACTTTAGGTACCTGAAAAGTACATAAGAATTTTTCTCTTGTCTGCCAATTTCCAGATTTTATTTGCCATTTTTATGCTCTTTCTTAACTGAATTTTAAGAGCAAGCCAGAGGGAAATAATTTTTGTCAGTGTTCCTCAGTGTTCACATTTTAGGGATCATCCAATCAGATCTCGTGCATCAGTTGGTGAGTACAAATTAAACTGTAAGCAGGGTGGTACAAAAGAGGATGACCAAGGACACACGGCTGGTCCAGTTTGACTGAGGAAATTATTCAGGTCACTCGTGACTTCAGGACTCATTCTGAACATAGAAAAGAATTACATGCCTAATTATTTCTGTCCTGTAAAATCAGTGAGTTAAGGGAATTTCTCTATGATAGGAAAGTAGAGAGTAATTGGCAAATAACTAAAATAATAGGCTGTTATGAAAACAAATATAATTATGGTGGTCAGAAGGGTAATAATACTCAATCTTCTCTTCAAGAAAAGCTGCTGCAGAAAGTGTGTTGGCCGACAGCCTGCAGCGGCTACAAACAGAAACTTACTTTGAAGTTTTGCTGCATCCCCTTGATTCTTCACAGCTTCCAACCCACCGTCGCGCACATTTCGGTCTTGGAGTGAAGCTATTTCTGCCGTGTCCTAAACCCCTCTTCAAGGCAGTCTTTGCTATTACCCTGGATAACACTTTCTCCAAGTTGATGATCTCTTTGTCTCTTTTATGTCAGCAGAAACTCTGTCCGGAGGACATGTATGCTTCTAATATTAGATTTAAAATACGCGAAGCTGTGATTTTCTAAAATCTCATGAAATAAACTCCAAATAGCACCGAAGTTGGTGTTCTGGGCAGCTGGGGGCTTGGCTGCTTTGGCTGCTTCTTTTTTGTTCATGTATTTACCCACACTGTGTACAAATGAGAAATCCTGGTACATTTTTAGTGGCAGGGTATGAATCTCAGTGAAGCTGGCGATGAATTAAGGCATTAGAAATAAGAGTGGTATATGCCTGGTGGCTCAATTAGAAACGAAGAATGGAATGTTTTCTTAAACACTGCTAGTTGCTTGTGTGTTATAACAAGGGTACCTGAAATTGATAGTTCTGTATAACACAATAATGATGAGGCACTCTTTTGGGAAGTTGACATGGGTAGACGACTGTCTTGAGGCTTTTTCAAGTTTAAATGCATAGGACTTTCTTCAGAATTGATATCACTGGCACTTCTTGGGTGTTTAGGATTGCTTTTCAGTTAAAATCAAAAGTATCATTTATATTTGAACAGTCATTACTTTTTATAGTTCTGCTCAACATCATCTCAGAAAATATTGTACAGATGATGTCGGTTGAGTGAATACTAAGCAAGATTATATTGATTTCAGCTACACTTTGCCTGCTGGCATTTGCATCATAAATATCACAAATGTGGAGCTTACCTATCTCACAATGCAAAGAGAGTGAACACACTGATAGTTTTATTCCAGCAAATGACAGATTCAACAGCATCATTTACATTGCTCTCCATCTAGATAACTTGGGTTTTGATGTCCTGAGAATATACACATATTCTCTTCATTTCTCATATTTATAGGATTGAAATTGGTGTCTCAGATGAGAACATGAAAATTATGCTAATACAAGGTTAAATGATTATTTGCTAACTTGCGAGGTTTTTAAGAACATTGAGGATACCAATTTATAGCAGTTAATCTAAACTGAACTCCATGTTGACAGATCGTATAACTGGAGTTGGACACTGTTCTTGCATTGATCAAGGATACAGCCTGCTCCCTGGAAAGGTCCTTAATAAATCTGAGTTTTATTCTCAAAAAAGAAAAAAAAAAAAAAAAAGAACATTTGTTTTTCTACTGCATGTAGAAGTCTTTCAAGTCACAGGTGACCTCAACTCACAATAGTCTAAGATTGTGACCATTTATAGACAACTTATAAATGAGGATGTGATACGATAAATTCTGGGTAGTTTCATTTCGAATTATAGGTTGGGCAATAGTCATGCCCTTCCTACCATATCATGTTCATATCAATATATATTTTGAACTAAAATATAATAATAATACTATAAAATGAATATTTCTGCATCTATATAGCTTAACTTTCAAGAATAAGAATGCAGGCTGTCTTTATCAACATGATTGTATTTTTTCCAGAAAATCCTTTCTGAGAGATGAGATTATATACCAGTAAATAACTTCATCGAATGCTTTAAGAATTTAGAAAATTCTTAGTAATAATTAATTAATTAATAATTTATCTGAATAATAGGCAGCTACATCAGCCTCCTTTTCAGGACATAGGTCATTCAACAGACAAGTTGCCTGCTTATCAAACAACTGTTTACTTGTCAGCACTCAAATCTTCGCCCCTCTGTGTCCACCAATCCTCTGCCGTAACCTATTGGATCTCAGTGAGAGCTGGAGAAGGAAAGACCCACCACAAATCACTGAACCTCAGGCACCAACATTTTCTTGTTATCTGACCCAACCTTTCCTTTCTGAGATAATACGGAAACTCTCTCAAGCTGGCATCCTTCCCTACTGCAGGAAGAAGTGAGTTCAACTTTGCATGATCAGTGGGTTATTCTGGCGCTTTTGGGAGAGTTGTCCGTCAATATGTTATTTTCACATTTGGATAATTCTAAAGCACTTACAATGTTTTATCATCTTTGTGTTTTTATCTTGTGTGTTTATCATCTTTTCAACTCCTGTGTTCCTTGATCCCATGAAATATATATTTGTATCTGCAGTTTAGAAGCAGGGAAACTGAGGCAAGCATGAGCTTATGGCTTGCCCAAGGTCATACCGTGACTAGGATAGGTGCACATTAATCCTAGGTTTTTTGAGCAAGCCTGACTTTACATTTGTGCAATCTGTGCAGGGCTAGCCACATAAATTTCAGAGCCCAGAGCAAGCTGCAAATGTAGGCCTTTATCTTGGAGGTATTAAAATACGAAACTTTTTATTTAAAAATTATTTTATTATTTATGAAACATAATGAAGCAAGTGGTACAGAACAAAGGAATTATAAATTATAAATTAAGGAACTAATTCTTTGGGGTCATAATTTTATGTGACACAATGAATAATAATAATAATTAGTGTGCTTTCTTGAATGATCATAATATTTTTACGGCTTACTTTTCTGAAAAGTCATTAATTTGTCATCAGAATTTATATTTTTAGCAACTTCATTTTTAACAGGTAATTGAAAGCAACATTAATTGCTCTTGGTCAATGTAAAATGATCACAAATAATTTTTTTCCTAGTTTTTTTAATTTTGAAAAAGATCTTTTAGCTATGCAAATATTACTGGAACTATTCTTATACACTGTTGGTGGGAATACAAATTTGTATGACCTCTAGGTCAAATAGAATGGAGATTTTTTTTCTAAGAACTAAATCTAGAAATATTGCTTGATCCCACAAATACACTTCTGAGTATCAATCCAAAGGAAAATAAATATGGCCTTGTGTCCTGAAGAATTCACTCTTAGCTTGGAGTGATGTGCTTGATATTTTTATAATTTTTAATAGGAAATAAAAGTCAAAATAACCACCAGAGGTAATCTTTTAGTTTGTGAATTGTCTAGAAGGAAGTCTAGACATTGTTTTATTTTGTATTTGTATCCCAAGCACTAGCATGATATCTAGAACATATAGGCACGCTTTTGAATGAACGAAGAACTCCTGAAAATGTGTGTTGAACCTAACATGATGTATACGTGCATCAAATTATCACGTTGTACACTTGGAATATGTACAATCTTTATTTGCTGAGGAAGTATTTTAAAATAAAAAAAGCTAGACTTTCTGAGTGGGTATTTGCTTAAATGCTGTAATTTAAGGAACTATCACCACAGTAACATCTTCTAAAGTCCAGAGAGCACTGTTCAGCTTACATTCTGTGGGATGATCCTTTCAGTAGCAAAGTTTAGGTGAGCTCCATTTATATAGAATAAAATAGCCTTCCTGGTCCCTGAAATTGTGCACCGTGCCCTGTGTAAATTCTACCTTCTAGTATAAGGAAAGTTCCACTGTCCTAATGCCAAGATTTTAACATTCTTTCATTTGAATGAGTTTTTGAAGTTATTTTGTTTTGTTTTAAAATTATATTTTCTCTTAAAAGAATGAAGATATATCTTCATACCTCTGGGCAGAGTAAAAACTTTAGGTTCTTATAAAATTAACCCACTGAGAAGAATGTTCCAGATGTAGGGTCTAGAAAACACATGGAACAAATAGTTTTGGAATATGGGAAGCAGTCAATGAAAAAAATATTAGAAGAGGTCCCCCCAATTTAAAATTTCTCAATATTATTTTTATTCTCTGTTATAAAATTTCCTTAAAGAATATATTTGCTTCCAAAATTCTAAACCATACATTTCTTTAAATTCAGAGAAAGCTTTTTATGTGAGTAGAATGGAGAATTCCTTGCTCTGTTTACCCAGATGGGTAGGAGAAAGGCGTTCTGATTGCTCCAATGAGGAGTTAAAAAGGATCAGCAATCCTGGCTCCCATCTGCTGTTGTCAGAGCTGCTGTCAGAAGAAGGAATCTCAAGTTCCAAGCTGCTGAGGCACAGCAGTTGTATTCAGACCACTGAGCAGCCACATTCCTGCTGTTTGGGGACTTGCACATTTGGCTTCCTTCTCAGCCTTCTTGCATATGGGTCCCCTACCTGTTAAATGTTCTTTTAAGGATTCCATTGTATCCTAAATCCCCCCAAAATAACCTGGAGGGACCTTCGTGTTGCACTCATTGCAGGCACACAAACTACTCAAACGGTTTGAGAAAGCCTTAAATGCTGCTGTCAATGATAACAGTATTGCAAACAGATCAGAGGACTTCCAGGAAGCTCTTTCAGAGCCGGAGTACTGAACCCCTAAGTGCTCTACACTAGAGTTTGAAGAAAGTGTTAGGAAAGCACTCACCAGCCCCTCGCTGAACGCAACAGCCTTACACCAGGATCTTTAATCAGCTAATGGCCCTATTAGCTCAAAGGGGATTTGCCACTCTCTGGGTGAGAATGTATTTAGCGTAAGTAATCATTATCCAGAACAAAAAATTGTCTTTTGATTTAAAATGTAATACCCAAACTATCATTTATTGAACATTTACTATGCAAATTTACTTCTGGATAAGTACTTTACATTCTTTACCTGAATTCAGTACAAAAACTAGTAAGATTGCTACATTTCTTACCATTATGTGGGTGAAGTTATTAATGCTTCCAGAGATAAAATAACTTTTGCTAGATTAAAAAAATTAGTGAAGTAGTGACCTACATCTGTCTTCCCCTGAGTTTTCCTTATCAGCAGTGCATTATACGGATGGGTTTAGCTCTTTATCCCCTAATTCATGGTTTTAGGTTTATGTTACCAACAAAAGCATTTTCACACAATGCCCCAGGTAGCCAATGACATATCTTTTCTCTGGATGGTAATTGTTACACACAAAAAAAATCTCTGATCCTGAAATGCTAACCAACAGAATTATATTGAATTACGTGGTACATGGGCCCTGAAGCTGTGTCTATCTTGCCTGAATCTTAGGTTTTCATTTCATGTTTAGGAATATATTATCTCTTTTTCTCAACTTATGGTATCTTCCAGTGGATTCTCAGTTTTCACCAAGCAATACTAGAACCATTCCCCTAAAACCAGCATTTATGTGTTTCCTAAACAACCCGTATTCCCCCACTTTCAAAGCATATACTAATGTTTGCCTATAACCTCTGCTTTTCACAGAGTCAACTTGTGCCTTGAGGCTGACCCCACCTGTTATGATATCTATAGACTCTGATGATTTTAGCCCACTCAATATATTTCATAACCCTGGCCATTATCAGGGCTGGTTTAGGAGTAGAATATGAACTCAGCTGGTACTTGAAGTTTGAACTCATAGGAATGTTTAAGAAACATCTTTTCCTTTGCTGGGCATGAATGAAATAATGTACAGCTCTAATTATAGTGGATAGTTATTCTGCATCTATACAATGAACTTTTTTTGGATAAAGCTGATATTTTGGTTGTCAAAGAAAAAGAGAGAATAAGAAACTAGGTCATTGGCATCATCATTTAACTTCTGGATCCACAACTCACAAGTGCACCTTGTCTCTAATCTCAGTGACACAGGCCAATAAACCCCTTTAATGTTGCTGCCAATTATAGAGGGGTACACATTTGGCATCAGGATGTGAGGAGTTAAGTGAGTAGGGAATATAGGGTGGAGAACTGCGAAGGTGATGACCTCTGTTAGGTCTTTGTGTAATTGGTTTCATTGTGGCCTTTGTATGTTAGGACACAAACCATGGCTTTTGAAGGCATAGAATTAGGAGAGTGTGAGATAAATTGGTGATGGTGGGGAATGCTGATTACTTCTTCCCACCTTCAGTAAAGTTCTTACAAGCACAGCAGGTTTGCTCAAAGGTAAACTGAATACTCATAGGGGGATGCTTTGTTAAGAAAGTGATTTTCCTCTTATAATTGGTAATCTTTGCTAACAGATAATGCAATTTTTTATTGTTTGGGATTCATTGAAGGTACAAAGAATTAGGTTACACTGATTGCACTTTTTAGGTAAAGTTCATCTTGTAGTTGTGTCCCGCCCCTAGAGGTGATCCCTCATCCTTCTCCCCCTTCCCTCTGTCCCCTCCCTCATCCCCCTACCCCCCCTCCAGTTTATATTAGATCATCTACTGACTTCATATTAGAATTGAGTACATTGGATTCTTGCTTCTCCGTTCTTGTGATGCTTTGCCAAGAAGAATGTGTTCTACCTCCATCCAGCTTAATGCCAAAGATGTAAAATCTCCATATTTTTTTAATGGCTGATAGTATTCCATGTTATACATACACCCCAGGTTGTTAATCCATTCCTGGGTTGGTGGGCATTTAAGTTTTTTCCACAATTTGGCGATTGTAAATTGAGCTGCAATAAACAGTCTAGTGCAAATGTCCTTATGATAAAAGGATTTTTTTTTTCTTCTGAGTATATTACCAGTAATGGGACTGCAGAATCAAATAGGAGGTCTAATTTGAGTTCTTGAGGATTCTCCACACAGATAATGTAATAATGTTGATCATGTCTAAACTTATAAAGGTGCGCACATTTGGTATTAAAGTAAAATATTCTCCCTTATACTCAAGGTGTAAAAGGAAAATTGGGAAAAGGAACTTAACACAGGACACAATCAGAATTAGGTGGGGAAAGAAAGCCTCACAAACAGTACTCTGAACACGTACAGTTCAGTGTACCAGTGAGCCAACTGTGACCAGAGAAATGGAATTTGCAGGATGACTTAAATCAACCAAATCTTAACCTTTAGGTATCCAGCCAGACAAGTGGCTACTCACTGAATATCCAAATATTCTAAGATAAAGGGCTGAAGGGATGAGTTCTGGATATATAATCAATAAATGTCAACCAAAGACCATTTCAATGACTAACCAGCATCCCTTTTTTTTTCACTTTACAATTCCAAAGTTGTAAGCAGTATATCTACTCCACAATTCTCAAACTAAAAGTATCCCATTTCACTCTAAAAGATCTCCTGAGGGTCAAACTTCCCTTCCTGTCCCTCTTCTATCTATGATGAACCTGAACTTGTATTTACTTTATAACCCTCTTTAAAGGTGACTAATTGTCACGGTGTCCTGAGGAGCTTCCCACAGTGATGATGTCTACACAAAATAAGTTTCAAAGCTGCTATAAATTCAACCTTTCTTTTAGATCCAGGCCTGATTCCCTTTTTGCATGTGGTAAACTGTGGTATAGTTTGGTAGGGGATATAGAAATCATATTCTGTTTTCAATGAAAACCCCAAAAGGAAAATGAGATAACTTAAAAAAATACAGAGCATATTATTGACTAACAATATTCTGAAGTTTTCTTTAAAAGAAGACTATTTTTTGGTGGAATGCAGTTTTTTGTTCCTGTCATGTTGCACACTTGACTTAAATGCCTTTGCTCTTTTGCATGCCATGTTTTGTCTCTACACCTAAAAATGAAAGTTTAAAGGGTGTTAACAATGGACTTTTACCTTTATTCATAAATTAACTTTGGAAGTACAGGCCACTGAAATATGTATGCCACCCGCTGCTGACTCTGGCCTTGGGCTTAGAAAACACTGCCTCTGCTGTCTTCTAACCTGTCATTCTAGTATCTCAGTGAAATGCTGAGGTTCATTGTAAAGCTATTTTTCTCAAAGGTGTAAAATTCTCATTATTTTTTCTCTATTCATGGGAGTAGCTTTTCTTCAAACAGGGAGCTGAGGCTTTTGGTCCAATGCACACAAATATTCATTTAGACTTTAAAATTTAGAGAAACGTTTCACACATTTCTTTGATTACAGGAATTCCCAGAATACAGTTTCACAAGTTCTACTTCTAAAGATTCTGACTCCATGGGTCAAATATGGGTCTGAGAGTGTGAGTCCTGACCAAGGAACAGACTTTGACCTCTTGGGCAGGTAAGAATGGAGCATATCATGATACAGTGAAAAATAGTAAGGTATTTTTATTATTTGTGAAAATTTTTCTACAGGATATTTTTTAAAAACCAAAGATAATACTATATTTTCAAGGGTGTGGAAAGTTATTGCAGCTGAGAAAATAAATTGGCAAAGTCTCTATGGAAAGAAATCGGATATGATCAAAAGAGTGAGTTAATTCCCTGAGGAAATCTATAAAAAATATATGTATGTGTGTGTGAGTGTGCATGTGTGTGGTGTGTACAAATGAAAGGAACATGGATTTTTATTGACAGCATTTTGTCTTTAATTAACTGATTTTGAAAACGAGGAACCGTATAACTCTTTTACTATGAGATAATAAATTTATTGTATGAGATTTAAGTTGGGTTTCCATCTCTTACAGCTAAAAGCATACTAACCAATACGAGTTAAAAGGTACAATAAAATATATATGTGCATGTAAATCCAGTGCTGCAAAATGTATCCACTGTTATCATAATCATACAATGAACTACATTTTAAAAGTAGGGTGTTTTAGTTTTCTTTTGTGGACTGGAATTCAGTTGGAGTTAGATTCAAGAAGCTTTTATTCTTTGCCTCTACACCCAAAAATGCAATTACAAAGCTTATTAATTTTGATGTCTGTAACTGGCGATAAAGAAGATTATCATCTAAATTATACCTCTGAATCATCTGTTTGATGCAGTATATTTGGAGAACAAGAAGCTCAAAATGGAACACTATAAAAACTCTCCAAGATGAATGTTTGATACAGACGTGAAGCATACTGGATATTGTCACCCGATACCTTTGACACAGTTTCAAAAGATGTTCTCTCTCTTTTTTTTAATTTCTAAATATAATTGGAAAGGTATCTGAAGACAAAAATGTACTCTCTGAACAAAAGATAAATAAAAGAAGAAAATATAATATCTCTAGATAAAGTATTAGAAGAAACCTTTCAGAGGAGACAAAGGGCAAAGGATTTAGGAAGGGAGTATTGAACTCAGGTTAGTACTTGTCCGCTCGGTAGGTGGATGACAATGATTAAGACAGTTAAAGTGTGTGAAGCCGATTCCCGATCCTACAAAACATGGAAAACATTTCAAAACAGTAATGTATTGCACCAATGCTAAATCTTCATTTAAGCAGAATTTAAAACACTGCTTGCATTATATTGTGTATACCTTTATTCAAAATATTGTGACTTTTTGATATCAACAAAAATGATTAAATGAGTTTAGGCACTAGAAAGCAGATGGTACTGTGAGGCAAACTTTCCCATTATTGTTCCAAAATGCATGAAGTCTGCTTATGCTTTCTAGGAGTATTGACATCTCTTAGGACTTCACTAGTCATAATTTTAGAATAGAAATAAAAAACAGAATATTATAAGAATTTGCTTATGTCCAGAGTTGTGGGCAAAATTTAAGGGGCTGTTTTTGCCCTAATGCCACACCTACTATTTATGCCAGGCGAGCACACCTTCGAGGTTTTGAACTGCATGTCCCCCCTTATTACCAATGAAAATTATAACCCCACTTCCCAATCAGACCCTCAATCAGACCTATCACCTTTTAACGTGTCAGATGATTTATACTTTTTTTATGAGTATTACTTTTGGAGCATTTTCCTTACTAGAACTCCAGCTTCACCATGATGGAGAGCTTTGTCTATTTCATATGTTGAATTTTCTCAAACGCTTACAACAGTACTTGACACATACTGTTCCTCACTTGAATAAGTGAACAGCTCTCTTGATACTCACACCTATAACTAAAATAGAGTCCTGTGTTTTTGCATATATGTAGAAATTATGCAGTGCATCCAGGGGAAAGGTACTAATGGTGAATTTATAATTATACAGATTTAAGCACTGAGGGGTTACACACAGTCATGGGAGAGCAACACAGAATGTTGCACTTTCTCATTTCTCACGGAATGTGTGTCTTGTTGCTTGTTTCCTGTCTGGGTGTAGGTGTACCTTCAGGAAACCCGGGTGTCACTATGTTGTGGGTTGGCTTGGTACAGAGAAGGAAGGCACAGTAAGCCGTGATCTGAATCTCAGCTCTGGTATCCGTAACTATTATCATGACGTGAACACACCACTTCGCAGCATTTGGTAGAGTTTCCAACATGAGATGTGCTCTTTGAATAAATTATTGAATACACAAAAGTTCTTCTTTCGGTATAGATAGAATGAGAAACTTACGCCCTTTCAAGTTCTTGGAATTGTGTTTTCTCTAAACCAGCGGTTCTCGACCTGTGGGTCACGACCCATGGGAACTGTATTAAAGGGCCATGGCATTAGGAAGGTTGAGAACCACTGCTACAGCTACTTTTTTTCTCTTATGAAAATATGTTATGAAGTTAATGCATTGAGTTGGAAGGTTATTACATTGGAAATGTCATATGATCATGTTCTTTCAATAAACTGTCTTCGAGGATGGATCAAATTCTATCCTTTTAGACAGGCAAGTTCCTATGATGACTAGAATAAGGCTTTGAAACCAGATAAGCCTCAGTTTAAAACTCACCTTAACTAACCACATGACTGTCTTGATTCTCAATTTTCTCATTTTTAAATGACTTAATTAAAAGGAGCACCAAATGCTTATTATGAGACTTAAATGAGATGATGCCTGCAAAGCATTAAAGAATCCACCCGGCACACAGTGAGCGCCAAGTGACCGTTAGATCCTTCTTCTCTTTTCTGTATTCAATTCATTTTCATCATGTTATTTCTTTTTCTAGACAATTGATGCTGATTTATTTTTATTGAAAATGAGTTATCTCTGTTGAAAACCTGAAATATGGCCCTAGATTAATGGAAGCCTATTACAGTAATTGTAATAAAGCAAGGTGTAATCAGTTCTAATAATGACATCCTCGGGCTATTTGGGACATAGAATCCTCAGCACTCCTTTTGGTTGCCTTTTTACATAATTGTCCTGTTTGTTTCCACTAACACAGTCAGACAAAAAGACTTATCTGCTCATGTGTTGATTCAATCCAATTTATTTCTGATGTACAACAAATTGTAAGTAACATTAGCCATTTTTTTTCTTAAGTGTTAACAGTATAGAAGTTAACTTAAGGACAATGACTTGATGATTCTGTCACTAATAGAAGAAAATGCCAGTAATATTACACACAGTCAGGGAGCTACCAGCATGTTATTTGACAACTTTCTGAATTACAGTATATTTCTATTTGCCTAAGCTTAGTTTTTTCTTTTTGCCTCATATATTTAACTATGCTCTGACTATTTATATCCTCACAAAATTCGTATGTTGAAATCAAATCTCCAATGTGGTAGTATTGGGAGGTGGGGCTTAGGGAGGTGATTAGGTTGTGAAGGGGGAGCCTGTATGAATGGGCTTAAGGCCCTCAAGAAAGACGCCACAGAGAGTTGCTTTGTCTCATCCAACCTTGTGAAGACACATTGAGAAAGCACAGTCTGACTTAAGAAGCAAGTCCTCCCTAGACAGAATCTGCCAGCACCTTGATCCTGGACTTCCCAGCTTTCAGAAGTGGGAGCTATACATTTTCTGTTGTTTATAATCTCCTCGGTTGGGGGTATTTGTCATAGCAGCCTGCATGGATTGAGACAATGATACTCACTTCTTTGTCTGTTGCTCCAAATTTTATAATCATATGTCTTCAGTATTCTAAGAAAATTTAAAATCACCAGCTTACAGCTTATATGAATACACTAACTTGGATATGAAACCAATGAAAGAATCTGGGCGGCGCCTGTAGCTCAAAGGGGTGGGGCGCCGGCCCCATATGCTGGAGGTGGCAGGTTCGAACCCAAAAACTGCAAAAAGAAGAAGAAGAAAGAATCTAATAAACACTTTATAAGAACACAAAAAGGACATAGTATTTTAAATGATAAATTTCTACTTTCTTATACTCTGTAATTCTGACGAGAGTGAGCAGTGGCTAAGGATGTGCAATTTAAAAAGACTTACACATTATTTTATGTGATTTGCACCTCACTCCTGAGGTCAACGAAATAATTATGTCATGTTTACATATAAATAAAAGTGACTCTCAAAGACATTAAGTGATAGTTTAGACTATGTGTCTTGTAAATGATAAAATTAGGACCAGAACTCATGCCTTTAGCACCACATTTGATCAGATTTAAATCACTTGACATTCCCCAAACTGTCCATCTCAGGAGAATTTTCTACTCTGTTAGTAAACTCTCTAAAAAATAAAAATAAAAATATATAAAAAACCAAAGAAAGAGACTATAAATGCTATTGAATTGTTACCATCATGTGTTAAGATAAGAAAAATGTCCAAATCACAGTGCAGTCCCAAATGAGGACTACATCTATGCAATATAAAACTCCACTTACTAATAAAGTAAAATTGGAATCATATATGATTGGTTTTGGAAGGGAATTTTCCAGTTACAAAGAGTTAGCTATCCAGTATTTCAAAACCACTTTTCTAGTGCTCACTACACTCTCCCAACTGTTTGTCTTAACTGCTGCTGACTTCAGAATGCCAGTCCTTAGGAATATGCTTCCCTCTGTACCTTGATTAAAAAGGATATACGGGAAAAGTTCAGTTTGAGTTCTGCAGTCAAATGTATGTGTCTTCTGAACTGTAGAATTTTCCAGTTGCTATGTGTGTGTGGTGGGGAGCCTTGGATGCTCTTGGCTAACTAGCCCCCTCAGGGGCAACTTCTGCCATTTGGTCTAAATCATGCTAAAGATGAGTCTTGGACACCCTCTGATATTCAAGCAGTTCCTACTGGCAGTGTTCTCATAAGACGAACAGTAGCAGCAGGCCAGTGGCATGGCTCAGATGGAGACTGGTCAGATGACCCGCCCATTGGAGAATCTCCATTTGGAGACCATTCTCAGAATTTGAGAGACTATTTCCATTTTGATTCCCCTGTATTTATTCCCAGTTACCAAGGGTTTCTTTCATGAAGAGAGTTTAAGCTAATCTCATAAGGGCAAGTTTTGTTTTAAGGTTTATGAGAGTTGCATCTGTCCTGAGGTGACCTTACCTTGTGAGAAGCCCCAGGGCAGGTTGCATCATACTGCCGAGTGACAGGCAGCGTAGGCCCTGCCAGATGATGGAGTGGGCCTCATGACTATCATTTATCTTACAGTCACAATCTGTCTCTCACAGTATACCAGGCTAGTGAAATGATCTTAGGCAATTTCCTTGAGCTAGCTAAGTCTTATTTTCATCTGCTACAAAAAAAGCAATAATAAATATATCGGCAGGATTTCTGCTAAAAAAAAAAAAAAGAGGAAAAAAAAGCCCTACCTAGTTTAAGAAGAAAGATTTTAGGTGCTTATAGAATGTACTGGATTGGCTCAGTGCTTGTAGCTCAGAGGCTAGGGCGCCAGCCACATACACCATGGCTGGGGGGTTCAAACCCGGCCTGGACCTGCCAAACAACAAGTCCCAGCTACTTGGGAGGCTGAGGCAAGAGAATCGCTTAAGCCCAAGAGTTTGAGGTTGCTGTGAGCTTTGACAGCACAGCACTCTACTGAGGATGACATAGTGAGACTCTGTCTCAAAAAAAGAAATAATAATAATAATAAATAAAATAAAATAAAATAAAATAAAAAATGATATATACTGGACTGGATTAATAAAGGAACCAGCTCTTGGTCACACTTTCCGGAGCAAGTCAAGCCTTAGAATCTTCCTGCTTCTCCCACTGTGTGGAAAACCATTACAGAGCTTTAGTAAAAGGTGGAACCAGGAAACTTTAGCTCACAGAACCATGTGTTATGTGTGCCATCAAAATAAATGCATTTCCACCCACAGCAGTTAGTTTCAAGCTCTAATAATGTGCAAATGCATTAAATTGGCGAACTCAAAAAGATCAAGAAAAATGGTTTCCAGGTAGCTTCCAAAGGTAACGTTAGCATACTAGAATTAAATGGCTGTTGGACCAGGCAATCTACAGTATCTACTAGGATAATAGTAACTTCCTGTGTATTCCATTTGGCCTATTACCTTAGATAATGCTTATGATGCTCTTGAGCCAAGGTTATATAGTGGAGTCCCTCGAATTCCTACCCATTATCATTATTATTCATATTATTGTTCTTGGCCGGCTGTCCTTATGTGTCTTCTTGTTGGTATTTCTTTGCAGAACTGATAGAAAATAAACATTCCAAAAAATACTGTATTCAACCATTAGAGATATAAGGAAGTGATGACTACTGACACTACCAAATACACAAACTTTTTGAAGCAAAAGTAAACACAACCTGTAACATTTGCTCTTGGTCTATAACCTCCATAAACACCCTGGCTTATTTCACTCCCAGCACCCTGCTTTCCTCCTCCACTGTAGCATCTAAAAAGTCAAACTCATACTAATAGAGAGCACAGTGGTAGGTAGGGGATTGTAGGGGATTGTAGGGGATTGGAGAGATGTTGGTCAAAGGATACAAAATTTCAATCAAAAGAAATAGTTCAAGTTCTATTCTACGTTATAGAGCTGATAATACTCCTGTATGAAAAATTCACATGTATTATGCACCCACAACAATTACAAACAAAAATGTTACCGTATATTTTAAAGTTACTAAGATAGTAGATTTTATTTTCATCTCAAAAAAATAGATAAGTATGTGAGGTAATTCTTACGTTAATTAGCTTGAGTTAACCATTCCACAATGTACACGTATCTCGAAACATCATATTATACATCGTAAACACACACAATTTTTGTTTGTTAATTAAAAATAAATAACCATTTTAAAACTTAAAATATAAAAACATGAACCCAGAAAAAAATTCACAATAATTGTAGCTCAAATAAATTTTGCCTCTGCCACACTTAAAGTGAGCTCCATCATGTTATATGAGCTCTTTTAAATAAGGGTAACGGCACCAATCTCAGCTGGTTCTTATCACTATTAGTGAAAGTAACATATGTTAGATATAAGTTGGCATTGTCATCAATACTAGTTTTTGGGTTTTTTTCCTCTCTATTCTCTTATGTCACAACAACAGAGACTTTTAATATTTAATTTGCCAAAGAAAAGAGAACTTTATTGCAACTCTGAAGTTACTTAGAGTCTCCATTCCATTCCATCTGTCTTTTGAAAGTATGACTTTTTCCTGTTTGATCAGTAGCACAAAAGTTTCACTCTTTAGGTGAGACTATGACCTCTAAACACAGAACCATGGCTTTATTTTTATATGTCTAACACAAATAACTGTAGATCCTGTAGTGCAACCCTCCATGTATTCATAATAGAAATAATAATAGACTGTTAGTAATTATTATTGACCACTTGCCGCATCCTTTTCATGGATCAAATAATTCACACAAAAGTCCCATGAGGCGGCACCATGTATTCCGTGAGAAAATTTGCCAAAGTAATAGAATGAATAAGTGTTGGGGCCATGACTTGAAACCATGGCTGAAACCAAGCTATGTTCTTATCCAGCTAGCTAAAGAAACTACTCAGCCATCATTCAGAAACTTCCCATGCTCACTTCCAGCCAATCCCTGCCCATAGAAACCAAGTCTTGTAATTACTTCTATCTCCGTATTTTAGTTTTGCTTGTTCTTAGACTTTACATTAATGAAATTGTGTAATTTGGATGGCTGGCTTCCTCCATCTCAACATAATATTTTTATATCAGTCCACGTTATATATACATGACTAGTGAATTCTTTTTTATTAATGAGTAGTATTCAAATCTATGAATGTACAATTGCCTATTACTCATTCATATTTTGATTTTTGAGTTGTTTCCAATCTAAATTATAAATAGTTATTGTAAAGAAAGATTCTATAAATATTCCCATATACTTATTTGTATGAATATATGTATGTCCAGTTCTTGTTTGCAACTGCCTAGAAGTAGAATTACTGGTCTATAGAATAAGGAATATATTTATAAGACTTGGAGAGCAAACTACTTCCTAACCTGGTCAGGCCACTGTATGCTTCCACCAGCAGTGTGTGATGATTTTTGATCACTCAACATCTTGACTACCTCTTGCTATTGCTATTATTTTTAATTACTACCGACCCAGTGGCTTTGAAATTATATCTCATTGTGCTTTTATATTTGCAATGCCATCATGATTAATAATACTGATCACTTTTTGATGAACTTAGCCAATAAGTATATCTTTTTTGTGAAGTTTCTATCTTCTGCAGAAATATCGAGTTGTTTGTTTTATTATTTCAGACTTTTCTTATATATCTACAGAAATATACAAATGCAAGTCCTTTGTCAGATACTTGATTTATAGATCATTTCTCACAGTCTCTGTCTTACATTTTTATTTCCTTAACAGTTTCTTTTAAAGAGAATAACTTTTTAATTTTGTGAAAAATCAATTTATCACTCTCTTATCTTTTATTTTCTGTTTTCTGCCTAAGAAATCTTGCCTACCATAAGGCAATACACATATTCACCTATTTTTTTTCTAGTAACATTATATTTAAGCTTCTAAATCTAAATGTAGGGAACAGATACATGAATTTTTTTTTCTTGCATTGGGTTAGGTAGAGGTTAAAGTTTATATCTTTAATTTTTGTCCTATTATGTTTATTGAAAATACTCTTCATTAATTTTCAAAATTTTTGTCAAACTAATTGACTATATATATGTGGTTATATTTCAGGAAACTTTATTCTGTTTGATAATTTATTTGTCAATAAATAAGCTTATACACATAGCAAAATTGCGTGTTTTACAAATTGACAAATAATATGAAGTAAAAAATATCTATTATTTATGCTATTCTGTGCCTTACATAATTTATTATAATTATCCCATAGGAAAAATAGATCAACACAAAGAATTACATACGGAATCACTCCTCTATAGGCCTTGTAGAGCTTAGGTTAAAAGTCCTAGCAAAAGCATAGCCAGAATTATACGAAAAACATAATTTGAATCAGCCAAATGACTTCAGTGACATTTCAAAATATCACTTTGAAGAAACACAGGAAAAGTGGTTATTAGCTGGTAGAGTAGATGCCTAACAAATCAATCTTTATGTTAGTATATTTACCTTTTAAATCATAAATCTTTAAGTGCTGGCAAAAACCTGGCAAGCGTTTTTCTCTGCTTTGTTCCCACTGGCTGAGTAGACTTTACGTTACAGAAATGAGGACTTCTGGGAAGGGCCAGAGTCCTTGATCTGGCAGGGTCATGTCTTCAGATTCCCATCTGGGTGATTCCAGTAAGAAATCTCTCCTCTCTACATGTTTATTTCCTAATCCCATGCTTATTTCCTGCACTTTACTCTTTACTATTTAGTGACCTGTAAATGTGCAATTGTGTGGATCTGAGATGTGGTACATTTCACAGAATCGACAAAACTGGGAATGAGCCTGTCTTGAGTCTAGTGGGGGAGGAAGTTATGATGTGGCCCCCACGCCCCCATTAAAAACAAATTCATAGCACAGAAAATAAACAAATTCAGGTGGAATACAAGAGAAAAGGGGAATATAATTGTTACTTTCTTAAAACAATTGATAAAACACCTAGTGTTTTAGGGCAGCACCTAGTCAGAAGCTGTCTGGGTCTTGTCCTTTCTCACAGTCCATGTCACATGGACCTGGGAACTGTGGCTCCAAACCTGGCTGATGATGCCCACCGTGCTCTTCAGTGAGAGTCTGACCATCCCATTTATCAAAGAAAAACCTACATATTTTGATATATGTGCTGGATTTTATCCTATACGTTTAATGCATGAGCAAAAAAGAGAGACCAGTTTAGATAGAGTTCTTCTTTTGTCGCTTTTTCTTTTAAAAAGACCACCAATAACCACCAAAAATGTCATGTAAGCATACCCATAATCCATAACTACATTAAAAAGTTGGCTTTTCTCTTTTATTTCAGATATAGTAGGTCAAAAAGTCCTTATGTTACACATTTTGCTTTTATCACTATTATCTCTATTATACCATTTTTTTTTAACTGTGTAATAATATAAAAAAAGAATGTCAACAGCTTAAAGCCCACAATCCATGACTCATGTCTAAAACACACACAAAAAAACGAATCTTGTTGAAATAAAGGAAATACCTGAAGGTGTTCTACAAATTAGTAAAGTCGTTTTCTGATGCAGAACTGATTCAAAGTTTTCATAAATCCTGGTGAAGGGAAACATTTTCAGCTAATCAAATTAGCTGTTTAAATTGCTAAAGCAATTTAATTGAAACTAAATCAAGTAATTTGCATAAGTCACACCCCATCAAATGTATCTCTTAAAATCTATTTAGTTGTGATTTGTGTAAAGAATAAGCACTCAAAGATATTAACAAAAGCCAGGCCTCTGAAACCCGCTGTAGTATTATGAAGCATTTGTATTAAAAAACGTGTCATTGCTTAATTAGATTTAATATTTTAATGCTTTCTACAATTTAAAGTTATTTATTGTAGAAAAAACTAGGTCATATTGTACTGCCTGCAGTGATTTTCTGAGGAGGAATTTTCTGAGGCTCATGAAATGTGTTATTTACCAAATAACTAAGTGAATGTACTTCACTGCATTGAAACATAAGCTATGTTGCTTATGAGACTGTAATCTACATATTTGTTTATGGGCAGAATCTTTTTTCTTGATTCATTATAAATGACCTGCTCTTGAAAAAGGTTTGGCTTTTTCTTGGAAAGCATGCATGGATTTTCAAAAATATACAGAAAATAAATATACATGAATGTTTACATTTAAGTATTAAATACTGTTTACACAGATCTTATTTCATTCTCTATGCCACAGGAGTTTATTTTGCATTTTTACCACTTTTGCCCAGTCAGTAGCCTGAAATGCCTTAATTTGTTGAGAGTCACTCCATGTGGATACAGAGGAAGAACTGATCTCACTGAAATGATATTTTATTGGATCTTCCTCCCTAAATTATGCCTTATCCTTTTATTCTTTTTATTACAAAAATATCAAACTATTTTTATTATGTATATACACTGTACAAAGAATAAAATTAATGACCACCATTCACCCATTGCCCATCTTCAGGAAAGGTTACCAGTATCTCTGAAGTCCTATTGAATTCCTAAACATATTCCCTGTCTCATATGCGGAGGTAGGTACAACAGCAATTTTTGTTTATAATTGACCATTTCTTTGTATTTAAGCAATATTGGTGATTTTCTCTGAACAGTAAGAGGTCTACTTTTACTTGTTTTTGTAATTTATATAGACATGGAATACATTCATTTACTCACTCAATAAATATCCACTGAGTACCTTTTATGTGCCAAGCCTTATTTTTTCTAATATTAGTATTTATTACAATGATTTTTTAATATTAAACAGAAGTAAGAAGGTAAATTTACACAAGTGTAAGAACTAATGATACAAAAGAACAAGGGTGAAATACAATAGAGACTTTATAAAAGTGACATTTCCTTCAAGTGCTCTAAGATAAAAACCTTTCTCGACAAGCCCACAAAATGAAAGCAAAATTTGAGAACTCAGAAGAAATGGCTGAGAAAAATGGAGATAGAATAGTGAAGAGAACAGACAAGATACACCTCCCTTGAGGTCAAGGAGCTTTCATTCTGGGAGTAAAGATGGTCAGTGAGCGAGGGTAAGTCAACTTCAAGAATACTTAACAATAAATGCTAGAGAGAAAATGTAGCAGGGACATGATAAAATAATAAGGGCTTAGTTTATCTAGTTAAGGTGTCAGGCATGGCTTCACTGAAAAAGTGACTTTGACTAAAGACTCAAAGAAAATAAGTGAATTAGTCCTGCAGAGAAATAGAAAATAGGAAATTCAAAGTCCCTGGTGTGACTGGAGATGGCAAGGAGAGGCAGGTGGTGGAAGCAGAAAGACCCAGGTAGACAGAGAGCCAGAGGATGTGGGATCACAGAGGTGACAGCAGGCAGATCTTTGGGGGCCTAATATAGACAACGACCTTTACTTGGAAGCCCTGGGAGGACTTTGAGCAGAGTTGCAATTCTTCACTGTAACCGGATCACTCTGCTCAGGTGCTAAGAAGAAACTACAGGGACTTGAGTCGAGGCAAGAGCATGGGGTCCAATGAGATAAACAAAAATCAGGACCAGGAATGCTGTTGTTGTAGACCAGAAGGACTGCAATGCTGTTAAGAAGAAGCCAAATTGTGGATATGTTTTGAAAGCACAATTTGCTGACAGATGCAGGATGTAAAAGAAAGGCTGCAAGGCCTGAAAAACCAAAAGAAATGATACCTCAGTGTATTTACCACCTGAGATGTGGGGTCTGCAGGAGAATTTTATTGTTTGTTGCAAGGGTTGTTTTTTTTGTTTGTTTTAATCTTAGTTGTAACAGTGCTAAGAATAAGAACTTATTAGTCATCAGTATGAATACTCCAAGCAGGTGATTGGACATTACGTCCAAAGGTGAAGCAAAGAATTTAAACTAGAGAAATTAATCTGGAAATCAGCAGCATGTAAATGGTTCTTTATTAATTTTATTGGTATAGAATTATCAATAAAATTCTATATCAATAATGGGATTATGAAACTTTATGTGAATTCTTCTTTAGCATCACACAACAAATTCTGAAAAAAATTTTATATTATTTTTTGACTTTTAGAAATTCTTCAACTTCAATTTTGTATTCACATTTTATCAGATTGCTGTTTTAAAATGTTTTCTGATATTGTTATTAATGTTTAGTTTGATTGAATTATTGGCTTTATTGTATTCCTTTCCCAAAGCCATCATGCTAATTCACTATCTTATTCTAACTTTCTTTCTTTCTTTTTTTTTTTGAGACAGAGTTTCACTTTGTCTTCCTAGTGTTGTGGCATCACAGCTCACAGCAATCTCAAACTCTTGGGCTCAAGCGATCCTCTTGCCTCAGTAAGAATAGCTGGACTACAGGTGCCTGCCACAACAGCTGGCTATTTTTGAGAGATAGAGGTCTCACTCTTGCTCAGACTGGTCTTGAACTTCCTGAGCTCAAGCAATCTACCTGTGTGTGCTTCCCAGAGTGCTAGGATTACAGGCATGAGCCACCACACCCGGCCTTTTATTCTAACTTTCAATATTAAGTATTCTTGCAAATTTATTTTCAAAACTTGCTAATAGTTGGGTATTAAAGGGAATCACATTCTACTTTTACTTTGCATTGGTTTGGTTATTGAGTGCGAGCATCTGAATACCTTTGCTGAATTCTGATGTGCAAGTTTTCTTTTGTGTGGCTTTGCATGAATTATCTCCACCAATTTTATTACAGTCCTATGTATCAAGTACAATTATTATATGTACTTTAATAACAAAAAATAGGAATACAGAATTTGTCCAAAATTATATAACATAAAAGTGTTTGACCTAAGACTTAAATCCCAGCATCAATCCTTACATCAAGGAACCATGACCATAAGGAATGACTGACTCTCATTCTTTGTCCATTGCATTTGGTCAATTGTGTTCTTCTGTGAATTTCCTGTTCATAACTCTGGGAATTTTTAAACTAAAGAGCTTTTGATATTTTATGTAATCATAGGAATTTGATATATTCTATGATTACTAATTCTTGTTCTGAGTTTTTTAAGTCTCTCTTTTATATTTTTACACTCTCTTATCCACTCTCTGGAATTCAAACTACGTGCTGTTTTCTTAGAAATCTTAATATTTTATCTTAATTCATAAGGAGCGAATACATGTATTTCTTCTTTTTAAAAAAATGCCAGTAATATTTAAACTTCAAAATATCCTTTATAATTCATTCTTTAGCTATTTTAAGTCAACTTTTTCTTAACTTCACAACTTCAACATTATTGTTTTGTGTGATTGTATTTACCTACATTAACAGTTCCCTTTTTGTACATCAGATAATCTGTTAACATTACTGCTTTTCCACTAGTACTCTCTTTAGAGTTTCAGTAAAGAGGGACTCATTGTTGCTTTTTATTCTGAACTGTTTTTGTTTTACTTGTGTACAAATATTTGTTTCCCTGGATACAGAATTCTATGTGGAAATGCATTTTTGTCTCAGCTGCATACAAGGATGTTATTCTAATCCATTCTTGCTTTTGTTGTTGTTTCTGAAAAACTAATTGGTGTTTTTTTTTTTTTTATTCTTTTCTAGGAAATCTTTCCACAGTAGCTATCTTGAAGATCTTTACTTGGTTTTTAATATGGTGCAGTTTTTTTATAATCAGATGTCAATTTATTTATCTTTATCCCATTTTTAATTCATTAGATACTGGCAAATACTATTTTTTTTACCAAGTCAGAAAGTTTCTCATGTTCTTTATTTTCATTGCCTATTTTACATTTTCTCTGTTATCCATCTTTGCAACATCAATTAGATATGTTTGCTTAATCTGATTATATACATCTCCTTCCTTAATATCTTTAAAAATTGCTGAGCTTGGGTGGCGCCTGTGGCTCAAGGAGTAGGGTGCCAGTCCCACATGCCGGAGGTGGTGGGTTCAAACCCAGCCCCTGCCAAAAAACCACAAAAAAAAAAAAATTGCTGAGCTACATTACACATGCATTTCTTCAGACCTGTCTTCAACTTCACTTTCTCTGGACCTTTGTCTATCTACGGTTTACTCCCATTGAATTTTTTTTGTTGTTGCTGTTGAGACAGGGTCCCACCCTATGCCCCGGAGCAGAGTGCAGTGGGCGTGGTAGCTCACCACAACCTCAGACTGGGGCTGAGGGCACCCCGCTGGGTTTTTCCATTTTTTTCATGACTCGGGGTCTCACTGTCACTCAGGCGAGTCTCGAACTCCTGAGCTCAAGCAATTCTCCCTCCTCAGCCTCCCACAGTGCTGGGATTACAGGCGTGAGCCACCGCGCCCAGCTCCATTGAATTTTTTATGTGAACCATAATATTTTAAATTGTAATGTTCTATGTGATTTTATTTTGTTTCTTTTTAAATCTTTCCAATCACTTTCACAATCTTCATTTATTTTCTATTGGACATTTTGTTTTTCTGCACTTGGAAATTTTATTTTGTCTTTGCTGTTTTATAATTTTATTATTAGTTACCTTTGCACAACTGATTCTTCATGTATTTTTCTTATATTATTTACTATTGTGAGGTTTTCGTTTTATTATTTTATTTATATTTCTGACTGTTATTGATGGTAATGCCTTTTTCTTGTCTTTGGTAACTTTCTTTTTTCTTCATGTGGTTGGTTGGTTGGTAGAATTTCATTTGTAAGAAGGTTGAGACTATTTTATAATGTGCATTTCATATAACTCATTTATATTCAACTCTTACAGTCACCTTGGGACATTGATAACCCAGGTAACTAAATTAAATTTTTTGTTCAATATTGTTTTGCATTATACTTCAAAATCTATTGAAATGATGGCCTGTTGGTTATTAATTAGAGATTTCTTTTTATTTTTAGTGATCCACTTGGAATCAGAACATGGAATGATTACATGGAGATGCTGTTTTGGTTTGATGTGTGAGTTTCTGATCACTTCTCTCATTCCGACTAGGTGACAAGTCCAGTCTTTTGTTTATTCTGCACACCATATATTAAAATTTACTCCTATTGAACAAACTTCATTTTTACTTACTTTCTGTACATATGTCTTAACCGTTTACTCCCCTATGGAATTCCTATACTTATTTCTCAAGAGTACAATCACATATTAAAAATGTAATTATTAATTACCTAACATTTCTAGCTATGCTGTACAGGAAATAGTTTCTGTATGATGTAATATTACAGTCAACCAGAAATTGAATTCAGTGGTCCTCTTTACAATCCCAATTGCATGTCATAGATTAATTTTTCTTACTGCATTTCTGCAAATTTTTTTTTTTGACAATTTGTTGTTTCTCTTACATAGATGTTGAATTTCAAACTTCTTTGGCTAATTTGGAAGTGTTTTCATAATATAGCCTCTTTATTTGATCTAATTTCATAATGCTTTCTTGCATAAAAAATATCTCATTTTTTTCCCAAATCTATCATTGAGACTTTTATAATGTAGTATACATTATAAAGAAAGTCTCCTTTCTTTGATATCTGCCTTCTCTTTTGTCATCAAGATTTAGAAAACAACTTTCTATATTCATTTTGGTTTTTAATTTTCCATTGCTAAATAAAGTTACCAAAACTGTACATCTGGGTTCAGTGGCTCATGCCTGTAATCCTAGCACTTGGGAGGCCAAGGTGGGTGGATTGCCTGAGCTCATGAGTTCAAGACCAGCCTGAGGAAGAGTGAGATCCATGGAAGAAAAAGTATCCAATGTACTCAGCCCTACTATGAAGCTAAATTATAGCTTTCACATGAACGCTATCACCCAACTATAGCACAAGAATATGGGGAAAGGGCCAAGGAAGGGGAAGGGAGTGGGGAGGTTAGGGTGGAAGGAGGGTAATGGGTGGGGCTACACCTATGGTGCATCTTAGAATGGGTACAGGTGAAACTTACTAAAGGCAGAATACAAATGTCTACATACGATAACTAAGAAAATGCCATGAAGGCTACATTGAACAGTTTGATGAGAATATTTCAGATTGTATATGAAACCAGCACATTGTACCCCTTGATTGTACTAATGTACACAGCTATGATTTAACACTAAAAAATTAAAAAAAAAAAACAAAAAAGAAAATAAATAGGCCATACCAGGTTGGAAAAAAAAAAAGAAAGAATAAAAAAGAAAGAAAGGAAAACAATACCAGGGCATTGTAGAGGGCACCTGTATTCTCTGCTACTCTGGAGGCTGAAGCAAGAGAATCACTGAAGCCAAGAGTGATGTTGCTGTGAGCTATGACACCACACTCTACTGAGGAGGACAAAGTGAGACTCTCATAACAAACAAACAAACAAACAAACAAAAAACAAAAACTGTGTCCAATGAGATATTTTTGAATTGCAGTTGTTGTTCAGAATTTTTAAGTATAGTCTTGACCTTTCAGCTAAGGATGGATTGTGTGGGCAGTTTTGGTCACGTGGGATGATAATTCTTTATTTTTACCTACATTTTCTATGTTTCAATATGTGTAGATATAAAACTACTTATCATTGTGTTAAATTTGACTATACCGGAGAGATTAAAGATGGCGGATGCGTAACAGCTTCCCTGCAACTGGAAACAGCGAGGCTGGGGAGACAAGACTCCAGGCATCTCGGGCCGGTGGGATCTGCCTATAATCATGCCTTTGAGGATACAGGGAGCCATCAAGGGACTTCTGGACCCCAAGAGGATAACAAAAACAGTGGAAAACTGGCAAGTGGTTGCGTGTGATCGATTGACTTAATCACACCGGCAACCATAAGTACAAGCAGCAGTGAGACTGCAAACTGGGAAGGCCTTACCTGTGAACTGTTTCAGTGTTCTTGGACTTGGCACTCAGTTGCACTGCCTTGGGGAGAGCTTGAGCAGGAGTGTGGAGTACTTTGGGCATTGTCTGGGGCCCCAGACTGAACCACTGAGCTGGACGCAAGAATCCAATGTGAAAGAACGGCCCCAGCAAGCTCTGCCCTCAGGGTCTCAGAGCAAGGATTGGGTGGGGCAAAGTAACCTATTGACTGAGCAGCCTAAAGGCAGAGACTGCCTTACAGCCTTAATCCTTAGGGGCAGAGAGATTCGGTTTTGGCACACTGGAGCCTTGGGCTGTTGCCCTGGGTAGAGTGCCATGACGTCACAGCTCATAGCAACTTCAAACTCCTGGGCTTGGTGCCACCCAGACCTCCATAAGAGCTGTGCAGCGACCCCTGACCGGTGACCCACACCCACTGGGCCACCACATTCCCTGACCAGGAACTGCGGGAGCCACGCAACCCTGTGTCCTCCCTCCTGTGTCCTCCCACTTTCCACACTAGCCCGTTCATCTGGACAGGGACTCTGGTAGCTGAATGCCCTTTGGAGCCCTCCCTGCCTCTGCACAGAGCTCTTCTCCTGGCCAGAGACTGCTGGAGCCTTGGGCTCTCTGTGCCAAAGTCACTGGGCACCTGGCACTCCCAGAACCATGCGCAACACCCCCAGCCCTGTTGCTGGATCCGGATGTGTCACAAACCGAAGCTGCTTCCACAACCAGAACTCCCTAGCTAGAGCAGCCCCAGAGGAACTACACCGGGTCACTCCCTGCAAAGATCCAACAACAATAGAGTGATCCCGCTGGGGTCTAATCTTGGAGAGACACTTCCCCAACTCTGAGGACAGCCAGAGGCAATGGTGAAAAACAATCATAAGGCGAAATAAACAGAAAAACTCTGGCAATATGAATAATCAGAGTAGATCAACTCCCCCAAGGATCAATGGGGCAGAAACAGCACAAGACCCCATGCACAAATAGCTGAGATGTCAGAAATTGAATCCAGGATCTGGATAGCAAATAAGATCGAATTAGAATTCCACAAATTATCTCAAGAATTCAACAGATTCAAAGACCAAATGACCAAAGATTTCGACACATTGAGACAAGAAGTTGCATCCCTCAAAGGTCTGAGAAACACAGTAGAATCCCTAAGTAACAGAATGGAGCAAGCAGAAGAAAGGATTTCTGACATTGAAGAGAAAACTTTTGAATGCTCCCAAACCCTCAAAGAAGAAGAGAAATGGAGAGCAAAAACAGAACACTCTCTCAGAGAGCTCTTGGATAATTTGAAGAAAACCAATATTTGTCTTATAGAGATCCCCGAAAGTGACGAAGTGGCTTTGCAAGGCACAGAGTCTCTTCTCCATGAGATTATGAAGGAGAACTTTCCAGACATGCCAAGAGATTCTGAAATTCAGATAGCAGACAGTTTCAGAACTCCAGCATGACTCAACCCAAGTAAGACATCCCCCAGACACATCATAATCAATTTCACTAAAGTCAATATGAAGGAGAAAATTCTGAAAGCTGCCAGATGAAAGAAAACCATTACCTACAAGGGGAAGAATATCAGAATAATTGCAGATCTCTCTGCTGAAACCTTTTAAGCTAGAGGAGGATGGTCATCAACTTTTAATTTCCTAAAACAAAATAACTTTCAACCCAGGATCCTGTACCCAGCTAAACTGAGCTTCATTTATGACGGAGAAATTAAATACTTCAACGACAGCCACATGTTGAAGAAATTTGCCACAACTAAACCAGCTATCCAGGACATTCTTAGACTTATCCTCCATAAAGACCAGCGTAATTCTCCACCACAAAAGTAAACCCATCCAAAAATTTTTTGATCAAATTCCAACTTCCACAGTCGCAAAAGGATTAAAAATATCCACTGGTTACTCAAAAGGCTTATCAATACTCTCAATTAATGTGAATGGTTTAAATTGTCCTCTAAAGAGGCAAAGGTTGGCGGACTGGATATAAAAACTCAAGCCAGATGTCTGCTGCATCCAAGAATTGCATCCTACATTAAAAGACAAATATAGACTCAAGGTGAAGGGATGGTCATCTATATTCCAGGCAAATGGAAAGCAGAAAAAAGCAGGCGTTGCAATCTTGTTCACAGATGAAATAGGCTTTAAACCAACCAAAATAATTAAGGATAAGGATGGACACTTCATATTTGTTATAGGTAATACTCAATATGATGAGATCTCAATTATTAATATTTATGCACCCAACCACAACGCACCTCAATTTATAAGAGAAACTCAAACAGACATGAGCAACTCGATTTCCTCCATTTCCACAGTAGTTGGAGATTTTAACACCCCATTTAGCAGTCCTGGATAAATCCTCCAAAATGAAGCTAAGCAAAGAAATTTTAGATTTAAACTCAACCATTCAACATCTGGACTTAAAAGACATCTACAGAACATTTCATCCCAAAAAAACTGAATACACATTCTTCTCATCAGCCCACGGAACATACTCCAAAATCGACCACATCCTAGGCCACAAATCTAACCTCAGCAAATTTAAAAAAATAGAAATGATCCCTTGCATCTTCTCAGACCATCATGGAATAAAAGTTGAACTCAATAACAACAGGAACCTGCATACCCATACAAAAATATGGAAGCTAAGCAACCTTACGCTGAAGGATACATGGGTTATAGATGAGATTAAGAAGGAAATCACCATATTTTTGGAACAAAACAACAATCAAGACACAAATTACCAGAAACTCTGTGATACTGCAAAGGCAGTCCTAAAAGGGAAATTTATAGCACTGCAAGCCTTTCTCAAGAAAACAGAAAGAGAGGAAGTCAATAACTTAACGGAACATCTCAAGCAACTGGAGAAAGAAGAACATTTCAACCCAAACGCAGCAGAAGAAAAGAAATAACCAAAATCAGAGCAGAATTAAATGAAATTGAAAACAAAAAATTATACAACAGATCAATAAATCCAAAAGCTGGTTTTTTGAAAAGATCAATGAAATAGATAAACCTTTGGCCAACCTAATCAGGAAAAAAAGAGTAAAATCTTTAATTTCATCAATCAGAAATGGTAATGATGAAATAACAACAGACCCCTCAGAAATTCAAAAATCTTTAACGAATACTACAAGAAACTCTACTCTCACAAATATGAAAATCTGAAAGAAATCGACCAATACCTGGAAGCACGCCACCTACCAAGACTTAGCCAGAACGAAGTGGAAATGTTGAACAGGCCTATATCAAGTTCTGAAATAACATCAACTGTACAAAATCTCCCTAAAAATAAAAGCCCAGGACCAAATGGCTTTACGTCAGAATTCTACCAAACATTTAAAGAAGAACTAGTACCCATACTACTAAACCTCTTCCAAAATATAGAAAAAGAAGGAATATTACCCAGAACATCCTACGAAGCAAACATCACCTTGATCCCAAAACCAGGGAAAGACCCAACAAGAAAAGAAAATTATAGACCAATATCACTAAAGAATATAGATGCTAAAATACTCAATAAGATCCTAACAAACAGAATCCAACAACACGTCAAAAAAACTATACACCATGACCAAGTCGGATATATCCCAGGGTCTCAAGGCTGGTTCAATATATGTAAATCTATAAATGTAATTCAACACATAAACAAATTTAAAAATAAAGACCATATGATTCTTTCAATTGATGCAGAAAAAGATTTTGATAATATCCAGCATCCTTTCATGATCACAGCACTTAAGAAAATTGGTTTAGAAGGGATATTTCTTAAACTAATAGAGGCCATCTACAGCAAACCCACAGCCAATATTGTATTGAATGGACTTAAATTGAAATCATTTCCACTTAGATCAGGAACCAGGCAAGGTTGCCCATTGTCTCCATTGCTCTTTAACATTCTAATGGAAGTTTTAGCCATTGCAATTAGGGAAGAAAAGGTGATCAAGGGTATCCACATAGGGTCAGAAGAGATCAAACTTTCACTCTTCGCAGATAATATCATTGTATATCTGGAAAACGCTAGGGATTCTGCTACAAAACTTTTAGAAGTGATCAAGGAATATAGCAATGTCTCAGGCTACAAAATCAACAGCCATAAATCTGTAGCCTTTATATATACCAACAATAACCAAGCCGAACAAACAGTCAAGGACTCTATTCCTTTCACAGTAGTGCCAAAGAAGATGAAATATTTGGGAGTATACCTAACAAAGGACGTGAAAGATCTCTACAAAGAGAACTATGAAAATCTAAGAAAAGAAATAACCAAAGATGTTAACAGATGGAAAAACATACCATGCTCATGGCTGTCAAGAATCAACATTGTTAAAATGTCCATACTGCCCAAAGCAATATATAATTTTAATGCAATTCCTATTAAAGCTCCATTGTCACACTTTAAAGATCTTGAAAAAATAATACTTCATTTTATATGGAATCAGAAAAAAAACTTGAATAGGCAAAACATTACTGAGCAATAAAAACAAAGCAGGAGGAATCACGCTACCGGACCTGAGACTGTACTATAAATCCATAGTGATCAAAACAGCATGGTACTGCCACAAAAGCAGAGAAGTAGATGTCTGGAACAGAATAGAGAACCAAGAGCTGGATCCAGCTACTTACCATTATTTGATCTTTGACAAGCCAATTAAAAACATTCAGTGGGGAAAAGATTTCCTATTTAACAAATAGTGCTGGGCGAACTGGCTGGCAACCTGTAGAAGATTGGAACTGGACCCACACCTTTCACCATTAACTAAGATAGACTCTCACTGGATAAAAGATTTAACCTTAAGACATGAAACTATAAAAATACTTGCAGAAAGTGCAGGGAAAACTCTTGAAGGAATTGGCCTGGTAAGTATTTTATGAGGAGGGCTCCCCAGGCAATTGAAGCAGTGTCAAAAATACACTACTGGGACCTGATCAAACTAAAAAGCTTCTGCACAGCCAAGAACATAGTAAGTAAAGCAAGCAGACAGCCCTCAGAATGGGAGAAAATATTTGCAGGTTATACCACTGATAAAGGTCTAATAACCAGAATCCACAGAGAACTCAAACATATTAGCAAGAAAAGAACACGTGACCCCATCTCAGGGTGGGAAAAGGACATGAACAGAAACTTCTCTAAAGAAGACAGATGCACAATCTACGAACACATGAAAAAAAGCTCATCATCCTTAATCATCAGACAAATGCAAATCAAAACCACTTTGAGATACCACCTAACCCCAGTAAGAGTAGCCCACATAACAAAATCCCAAAACCAGAGATGTTGCTGTGGATGCGGAGTAAAGGGCACACTTCTACACTGCTGGTGGGAATGCCCACTAATACGTTCCTTCTGGAAGGATGTTTGGAGAATACTTAGAGACCTAAAAATAGACCTGCCATTCGATCCTATAATTCTTTTACTAGGTTTATACCCAGAAGACCAAAAGTCACAATATAACAAAGACATCTGTACCAGAATGTTTATTGTAGCCCAATTCATAATTGCTAAGTCATGGAAGAAGCCCAAGTGCCCATCGACTCACGAATGGACTAGCAAATTGTGGTACATGTATACCATGGAATACTATGCAGCCTTAAAGAAAGATGGAGACTTTATCTCTTTCATGTTTACATGGATGGAGCTGGACCATATTCTTCTTAGCAAAGTATCTCAGGAATGGAAGAAAAAGTATTCAATGTACTCAGCCCTACTATGAAGCTAAATTATAGCTTTCACATGAAGACTATAACCCAACTATAGCACAAGACTATGGGGAAAGGGCCAAGGAAGGGGAAGGGAGGGGGGAGGTTTTGGTGGAGGGAGGGTAATGGGTGGGCCACATCTATGGTGCATCTTAGAACGGGTACAGGCGATTGCACTAATGTACACAGCTATGATTTAACAATAAAAAAACTAATTAATTAAAATTAATACAAGAAAAAATATATTAAATTTGACTATACCACTCAGTATAGTAACAGGCTGAACATGTGGGGTGTGTAATATACCATCTATATTTGGGTAGGGTCAATCTATAATGGCCATATAATTACAAAAATCGCATACAATGCATTTCTCAGAATGTACTCCAGTCATTAAGAAATGCACAGCCATATTTCCCCACAGCCCTCTGGAGAATATGTAGAGCTTTTATTTTTTAACATGAACAGACAACAGGTAAAAATTGGTTTGTTGTCATCTAAACTTGGTTTCTCAAAATAATTATATTATGAAGGTTTCAGTCTGTATTTGGAAAGTAGCAGAATTGTTAGGAAGTCAGGTTTTCTAAATCTAAATGACCAGAGTGAAAAATCCTCATTCTGGTGCTTTCTGTATAATTTGAAACTTATTTTAAATTACTCTGAACCTCATTTCTTCATCTGTAAATTGAGATAATATCTAGTTATCATCTGTTATCTTTATTATCGTCTATCTTTACCATCATCGTTTGTGATCTCTATCGTTCTGTCTCCAACATATTCGTGGTTAAAAAGCACCTAACACGGCTCGGCGCCTGTGGCTCAAGCAGCTAAGGTGCCAGCCACATACACCTGAGCTGGTGGGTTCGAATCCAGCCTAGGCCTGCCAAACAACAAGGACGGCTGCAACCAAAAAATAGCTGGGCATTGTGGTGGGCGCCTGTGGTCCCAGCTACTTGGGAGGCTGAGGCAGAGAATCACTTAAGCCGAGGAGCTGGAAGTTGCTGTGAGCTGTGACGCCACAGCACTCTCTACCCAGGGCCACAGCTTGAGGCTCTGTCTCAAAAAAAAAAAAAAGTAAATAACACAATACATGTAAGTCACGGTGAATTTCTCTGCATTTCTTCAACCAATCCACACTCTCTCCTGTTCTCTGTTTTTTTGTTTATAAATTTAGTTCTCTTTAGAACACTTACCCTTGTATCTCTTTTACTTATAAATGTACTTCCAATGTAGATGAGCTTTCTTCTGGAAAAACCTTGTATGCCTTCCCAATCCTGCATCACATGAGTGTTTTATTTTGTTCTTTTATCCACCTGTGCTCTCTCTAATCATGACACTTACCTCCATGTGTAGCAGTAGTCTGCTACAGTTTTTTAAACCTCTATCCCCATAAACTGTGAGTTTCTAAAGGATGAGAAGTGCGCAAATGTATTATTCTACATTCAGTATTTGGCAGAGTATGTGCTCACTATCTGGTGAATAAAGGAAGGAATGACTTAATGAATGTTTCTTTTTTTTTTTTGAGACAGCGTCTCATTCTGTCACCTTCAGTAGAGTGATGTGGCATCATAGCTCACAGCCATCTCAAATTCTTGGGCACAAGCGATCACCTTGCCTCAGTTTTTAATTTTCAGTAGAGATGAGGTCTCACTTTTGCTGAGGCTGGCCTCAAACTCCTGAGCTCAAGCGATCCACCTGCCTTGACCTCCCAGACTGCTAGGATTACAGGTGTGAGCCACGGTGCCCAACCAACTCAATGGATTTTAACATTATCTGATGAGCCAATGTTTAGATTGTGTCCCCTTAATGCTTCTATTTCTCTGTAGCTTTTATTTCTCAGTATAAGCATCTATTCTGTGTTAGTGAAGCATTATCATGTAATGTATTCATTATTCAATAAAACATTAGTTGAATAAAACTTTTTCACTCTAAAGTATGACAGGTTTAGTTCTTTTGGACTTCTCTAAGTGTTTCTTTATTTAGAAAATAACACAAACCTTTCCCTGTGGATCAGTTTTTATTTTGTGTGTTATGGATACAAAGTGAATTTACACAATTCGCTGTCTTTGAATAATTCTTGCACATGAGGGGAAATCATTTGTTAAGTAATAAACAGAATGCAATTAGTTATCATATATCACAGAATAGTACTTAAATTGAGAAAATAACACAAGCAATTGACTAGTTGAGTGTGTATAGATGGAACCTTTTGAAGGATGAGGGCCTCTGCCTCCCCGGTCAGACCCCTGCCGTTTGCTCTCACATGTCTCCCACTGACCTAAAACACAAGGAAAAAGAGGCTTTGCAACGGCCTTGCACGCTTTTGACGACTTGCTGAGTCCTCCTCTAGTCCTTGGATAGGCCACTAAAAATAAATGGACTGTGCTTTGAATTTCCAGTTATCAATGTCTATATTAACCTTTATTGTTTCAAACTATATATTTATAGAATACATATTCATTGCCTTTATTAAGCCTGCGTTTTAATATGCTCTTTCCTTTCTCAATAATCCAGACCAGTAGTTTCAAAATCTCCCTCAAGGACTTGTCTGATGAAGATTGAAAGGTGAGCAAAGTGGCCCTTTAAAAAAATCTGCTTTCCTTACCAGTTTTGTTCATAAGTGCCCCTTAGAAACACATCATAAAAGAATCCAATATACCCTTATGGGCGTCTAGGAAATCTTTTCAAATGAAATAAAACCTAAATTGATAGTGAACTCATAGGCAGCAAGTTTCCCTCTTTAGTTTCATTATATAAAGAAGTATAAAATTTCTGCGGTGCCCCATAAAACGAATCCTTTCTTCATGATCTAGTTCTCCTCTTAGCCTGCTTCTGCTCCGCGTACTTTGAGGCTGTGGGCAGCTTACAGCCGTCCTCACTTTCAGCTTTCCCTTCTGTCAAACATGAGCTGCGGACTGCATTTTGATCCATGAGTTGATTTATAGCATCACATCCTGTGAATCACTCTGTCTAGAAGTGGCAAAGAATAGAATCTTGATTCCACATTCAGATGAAAGCTATAGAATTTACATTTAAATAAAAAAATAAAAAATAGTCTCAGATGATGGGAAGTACTACACTGGGAAATTTTCTGGCTTTAAATAATGTATATTTTATTATTTTATTATTTTTATTTAGGACAGACACTTCCCCTTAGGTTTTAGGCAAAGAAACAGATGCAATGCCTTCTGTGAATCACAAGAAATTTTTCCGTGCAAAATGATTGACCTGAGGCCTGCACACAACTTTATGACGGGAAATAGAATAGCCTATGTACTCTGAAAAGTATTTGCATAATTTATATAAAGAAATCCTGATTCATTTGTGCTTCTGGGTAACAAATCCATGACAAATAAGTAATTTAATTTTCTAAAAAGCAATATTCAAATAACATTCTTGTCAGTTATTGATATGGGACTCATTATTCATCATTTATAATAATACTCTTTTCTTGTGTAGAGTATAATTTAGAGAAGAACTTCATTCTACAGTCTTCAATTGCAGTCCTAAGAAGTGATAAAAATATCTCACATTTGTAAAGGAGAGTCTATATGAGCAAAATGTAACAGCTTGAACCAATGACATTAAAGAAAATTAAACTGTTTCTCTGGATACCTTTTCAAGGTTGTAAAGATACAGGTTGTGAAATGAAGGCACTGTAGGCTTGCTTCAGATTGGAAAAAATTAATTTAATTTTTTATCTCTCAGCATGCCAGGAAAGATAATCATTGCCTTTTACCACCTGGATCTGGTGAGCTCTTTTTTTTTTTTTTTTTTTTTTGTGGATTTTGGCCGGGGCTGGGTTTGAACCCACCACCTCCGGCATATGGGACCAGCGCCCTACTCCTTGAGCCACAGGCGCTGCCCTGGTGAGCTCTTTTTATTTTTAAATTTTATCCTATTTGAAATTTTAGCCACCACACAAAAAAATTTACAGAAAAAAAAAAAGTGACATTGAAAATAGAAATAACTTGGCTTATTGTACCCTCAATGAATCCCCAACAATAAAAAAAAAAAAAAAGAAAATAGAAATAACAATTTTAAATAAAATTGTTTAAAATAATTTTATTTGAAATTGAAATAACAATTTTATTTAAACTTTCTTGTGTTAATTGTTGTATCATATGAACTTATAAGAAATAACAGATTCTGTAGACCCTTTATGCATTTTCCCCAAGGAAAACATTTTGCAAAAATATACTAAAATATTGTAGAAAGGATATTGACATTGAGACCGTCAAGACACAGACCTTTCCTATCCCCACAAAGATCTATGTTGCAATTTTATAGCTACGTCCACTTCACCACAGTCCCCATATTTACATCTGAACCTCTGTGACTACTAGTATAGTCTCTATTTCTACAGTTTTGTAATTGAACAAAGTAATATCAGTGGAATCATAGAACATGCAATGTTTTGAAATTGGCTTTTTGCATGCGATAAAATTGTTTAAGATTGACTCAGGTCATGTGCATATCCACAGCTTGTTCTCTCTTATTGCTTGGTAGCATTCTATAGTTCAGGTACAGCCATCTGTTTGAAGAGTGATGGTCATTTGGATTATTTTCAGTTTGACTAAAACTGATCTAAACATTTGTTTATATATATTTTTTTCTTTTGATCATAAATTTCCTTTGGGGTTCAATTAGCATTTGTTTTGCTTTTGTTTACTTTGTACTTTTTTTTTAAATTTCAGAATATTAAGGGGTATATATCTTTGTTTTTGTAAAGATTGAGTCAAAGTTGTAAGTGTGCCCTTCACCTAGCAAGTGTGCAGGATACACAATAGGTGTGAATTCACTCATCCCCTCCTCCCTCTCCTTCAGCTTGATTTACTTGATTTTTACTTCAATATGTTCATTAAAGTGTTGATTGATTAATTCCAATCTGGTATTGGGTACATGTGCTCATTTCTCCATTCTTACAATGTTTCACTCTAAGTATCTTCACAAAGGATACTACATTGCTATTTTTTTATGCGTGAGTAAAAAAAGTGCATGCTAGTACTCCACAGTATTCATATACCACACTTTGTTAATATATTCATATTGGGGGGACACAATAAGAAGAGCAAAAAGACAACCCACAGAATAGGAGAAAGTATTTGCATGCTACACATCTGATTAAAGACTGATAATCAGAACCCACAAAGAACTCAAGCAAATCAGCAAGAAACAACCAAACAACTCCATTTAAAATTGAGCAAAAAACATGAACAGAAAATTCTCAAATGAAGACATACTAATGGCCAAAAACTCATGAGAAAATGCTTAATGTCTCTAATCATTAGGTAAGTGCAAATCAAAACCACGAGATTATCACCTAAACTCCAATGAAAATGGCTTTAAATAAGAAAAGTCCCACAACAATAGATAATGGCATGGATGTGGAGTGAAAGGAACTCTTGTACACTGCTGGTGACTCTGCAAACTAGTGAAACGTCTATAAAAAACTGTATGGAGGGTGGTGCCTGTGGCTCAAAGGAGTAGGTCACTGGCCCCGTATACTGGAGGTGGCAGGTTCAAACCCGGCCCTGGCCAAAACAAAAACAAAAAACTGGGGATATCTCAAATGAATTTAAAGTCGACCTGCCATTTGATCCAGCAATCCCACTGCTGGTTACTTACCCAAATGAATAAAGATTATTTTATAAAAATGGTTTTTATAAAAATTATAAGTTTTGAGATCTTAGCCTGGCTAAGATAAATGAATTATGAATTCTTTGCCTAGGCTAATGTCTAAAAGAGCTATTCCTACATAAAAATGAAATTTTATAATTTCATTCCTTATAGTTAAGTCTTCTCTCAATCTTGAATGAATTTTTGTACATAGTAAGAAACAGGGGTCCTATTTCCTTCTTCTGCATGTGGCTATCCAGTTTTTCTACCTCTATTTATTAAACAGCACTTCCCTTCCCCCGTGTATGTTCTTATCTGCCTTGTAGGTAGATAGTTTAATTTCTGGGTTCTCTGTTCTGTTCTCTTGGTCTATGACTCTATTTTTTATACCATTATCATGTTGCCTTGTAATATAATTGTTAGAGTGATAATGTGATGCCTCCAAATTTATTCTTTTTGCTTAGATTGCTTCAGCTAATTGGGCTCTTTTTTGGTACCAGATGAAGTGTAGAATGAAAGGCAAATACAGCAACAAGAAAAATATATAGGGAGAGATTAAAGATGGCGGCCCAGTAACAGCTTCCCTGCAACTGGGAACAGCGAGTCTGGGGATTCAAGAATCCAGGCATCTCTGGCCGGTAGGATCTGCCTATAATCATCCCTTTGAGGATACAGGGAGCCAGCAAGGGACTTCTGGACCCCAAGAGGAGGACAAAAACACTGGAAAACTGGCAAGTGGTTGCGTGTGTTCCATCGACCTAATCACACCAGCAACCGTAAGTACAAGCAGCAGTGAGACTGCAAACCTGAAAGGCCTACCTGTAAACTGCTTCCGTGTTCTTGGACTTGGCACTCAGTTGAACTGCCTTGGGGAGAGCTTGAGCAGAAGTGTGGAGAACTTTGGGCATGGCCTGGGGCCCCAGACTGAGCCACTGAGCTCGGTGCAGGAAGCCATTGTGAAAGAACTGCCCTGGCAAGCTCCACCCTCAGGGTCTCAGAGCAAGGATTGGTCAGGTCAAAGTAACCTACTGACTGAGCAGCCTAAAGGTGGGGACTGAGCTGCCTTACTGCCTTAATCCTGAGGGGCAGAGTGAGACGGTTTTGGCACATGGGAGCTTTGGGCTATTGCCCTGGGTAGAGTGCCATGATGTCACAGCTCATAGCAACCTCAAACTCCTGGGCTTGGCGCTGCCCAGACCTCCAAAAGAGCTGTGCAGTGACCCCCGACCAGTGACCCGCACCCACCGGGCCTCCACATTCCCTGACCAGGAACTGCGGGAGCCACGCAACCCTGTGTCCTCCCTCCTGTGTCCTCCCAGCTTCCACACTAGCCCCATTCATCTGGACAGGGACTCTGGTAGCTGCGTGCCCTTTGGAGCCCTCCCTGCCTCTGTGCAGAGCTCTTCTCCTGGCCAGAGACTGCTGGAGCTTTGGGCTCTCTGTGCCAAAGTCACTAGATGCCTGGCACTCCAGGAACCGTGCACACCACCCCCAGCCCTGTTAGTGGATCCAGGTGTGTCACAAACTGGAGCTGCTTCCACAACCAGAACTCCCTAGCCAGAGCAGCCCCAGAGGAACTACACAGGGTCACTCCCTACAAAGATCCAGCAACAATAGAGTGATCTCACTGGGGTCTAATCTTGGAGAGACACCTCCCGAACTCTGAGGACAGCCAGAGGCAACGGTGAAAAACAATCATGAGGCGAAAGCAACAGAAAAACTCTGGCAATATGAATAATCGGAGTAGATCAACTCTCCCAAGGATCAATGGGGGCAGAAACAGCACAAGACCCCATGCACAAACAAATAGCTGAGATGTCAGAAATTGAATTCAAGATCTGGATAGCAAATAAGATCGAATTAGAATTCCAAAAGTTACCTCAAGAATTCAATGGATTCAAAGACCAAATGACCAAAGATTTCGACACATTGAGACAAGAAGTTGCATTCCTCAAAGATCTGAGAAACACAGTAGAATCCCTCAGTAACAGAATGGAGCAAACAGAAGAAAGGATTTCTGACATTGAAGACAAAGCTTTCGAATGCTCCCAAACCCTCAAAGAAGAAGAGAAATGGAGAGCAAAAACAGACCACTCTCTCAGAGAGCTCCCAGATAATTTGAAGAAATCAAATATTCATCTTATAGGGATCCCTGAAAGTGACGAAGTGGCTTCACAAGGCACAGAGTCTCTTCTCCATGAGATTACAAAGGACAACTTTCCAGACATGCCAAGAGATTCCAAAATTCAGATAGCAGACAGTTTCAGAACTCCAGCACGACTCAACCCAAATAAGACATCCCCCAGACACATCATAATCAATTTCACTAAAGTTAATATGAAGGAGAAAATTCTGAAATCTGCCCGACAAAAGAAAACCCATTACCTACAAAGGGAAGAATATCAGAATAACTGCAGATCTCTCTGCTGAAACCTTTCAAGCAAGAAGAGGATGGTCATCAACTTTTAATCTCCTAAAACAAAATAACTTTCAACCCAGGATCCTGTACCCAGCTAAACTGAGCTTCATTTATGACAGAGAAATTAAATACTTCAATGACAGTCACATGTGGAAAAATTTGCCACAACTAAACCAGCTCTCCAGGACATTCTTAGACCTATCCTCCATAAAGACCAGTGCAATTCTCCACCACAAAAGTAAACCCATCCAAAAATTTTTTGATCAAATTCCAACTTCCACAGTCGCAAAAGGATTAAAAATATCCACTGGTTACTCAAAAGGCTTATCAATACTCTCAATTAATGTGAATGGTTTAAATTGTCCTCCAAAGAGGCATAGGTTGGCGGACTGGATATAAAAACTTAAGCCAGATATCTGCTGCATCCAAGAGTTGCATCCTACATTAAAAGACAGATATAGACTCAAGGTGAAGGGATGGTCATCTATATTCCACGCAAATGGAAAGCAGAAAAAAGCAGGCATTGCAATCCTGTTCGCAGATGAAATAGGCTTCAAACCAACCAAAATAATTAAGGATAAGGATGGCCACTTCATATTTGTTAAAGGTAATACTCAATATGATGAGATCTCAATTATTAATATTTATGCACCCAACCACAACGCACCTCAATTTGTAAGAGAAACTCTAACAGACATGAGCAACTCGATTTCCTCCATTTCCATAGTAGTTGGAGATTTTAACGCCCCTTTAGGAGTCCTGGATAGATCCTCCAAAAAGAAGCTAAGCAAAGAAATTTTAGATTCAAACTCAACCATTCAACATCTGGACTTAACAGACATCTACAGAACATTTTATCCCAAAAAAACTGAATACACAATCTTCTCATCAACCCACAGAGCATACTCCAAAATCGACCACATCCTAGGCCACAAATCTAACCTCAGCAAATTTAAAAAAATATAAATTATTCCTTGTATCTTCTCAGACCATCATGGAATAAAAGTTGAATTCAATAACAACAGGGACCTGCATACCCATACAAAAAACATGGAAGCTAAACAACCCTATGCAGAAGATACATGGGTTATATAGACGAGATTAAGAAAGAAATCACCATATTTTTGGAACAAAACAACAATCAAGACACGAATTACCAGAACCTCTGTGATACTGCAAAGGCAGTCCTAAGAGGGAAATTTATAGCACTGCAAGCCTTCCTCAAGAAAACGGAAAGAGAGGAAGTCAATAATTTAATGGAACATCTCAAGCAACTGGAGAAAGAAGAACACTTCAACCCCAAATGCAGCAGAAGAAAAGAAATAACTAAAATCAGAGCAGAATTAAATGAAATTGAAAACAAAAGAATTATACAACAGATTAATAAATCCAAAAGCTGGTTTTTTGAAAAGATCAATAAAATAGATAAACCTTTGGCCAACCTAACCAGGAAAAAAGAGTAAAATCTCTAATTTCATCCATCAGAAAAGGTAATGATGAAACAACAACAGACCCCTCAGAAATTAAAAAAAATCCTTAATAAATACTACAGGAAACTCTACTCTCACAAATATGAAAATCTGAAAGAAATCGACCAATACCTGGAAGCACGCCACCTACCAAGACTTAGCCAGAACTAAGTGGAAATGTTGAACAGGCCTATATCAAGTTCTGAAATAACATCAACTATACAAAACCTCTCTAAAAAGAAAAGCCCTGGACCAGATGGCTTTACGTCAGAATTCTACCAAACATTTAAAGAAGAATTAGTAACTATACTACTAAACCTCTTCCAAAATATAGAAAAAGAAGGAATATTACCCAGCACATTCTATGAAGCAAACATCACCTTGATCCCAAAACCAGGGAGACCCAACAAGAAAAGAAAATTATAGACCAATATCACTAAAGAATATAGATTTTAAAATACTCAATAAGAGCCTAACAAACAGAATCCAACAACACATCAAAAAAATCATACACCATGACCAAGTCGGATTTATCCCAGGGTCTCAAGGCTGGTTCAATATACGTAAATCTATAAATGTAATTCAACACATAAACAAATTTAAAAATAAAGACCATATGATTCTTTCAATTGATGCAGAAAAAGATTTTGATAACATCCAACATCCCTTCATGATCAGAACACTTAAGAAAATTGGTATAGAAGGGACATTTCTTAAACTAATAGAGGCCATCTACAGCAAACCCACAGCCAATATTGTATTGAATGAAGTTAAATTGAAATCATTTCCACTTAGATCAGGAACCAGGCAAGGTTGCCCATTGTCTCCATTGCTCTTTAACATTCTAATGGAAGTTTTAGCCATTGCAATTAGGGAAGAAAAGGTGAACAAGGGTATCCACATAGGGTCAGAAGAGATGAAACTTTCACTCTTCGCAGATGATATGATCGTATATCTGGAAAACACTAGGGATTTTGCTACAAAACTTTTAGAAGTGATCAAGGAATATAGCAATGTCTCAGGCTACAAAATCAACACCCATAAATCTGTAGCCTTTATATATACCAACAATAACCAAGCCGAACAAACAGTCAAGGACTCTATTCCTTTCACAGTAGTTCCAAAGAAGATGAAATATTTGGGAGTATACCTAACAAAGGATGTGAAAGATCTCTACAAAGAGAACTATGAAACTCTAAGAAAAGAAATAACCGAAGATGTTAACAGATGGAAAAACATACCATGCTCATGGCTGTCAAGAATCAACATTGTTAAAATGTCCATACTGCCCAAAGCAATATAAACTTTAACGCAATTCCTATTAAAGCTTCATTGTCACACTTTAAAGATCTTGAAAAAAATAATACTTCGTTTTGTATTGAATAAGAAAAAACCTCAAATAGCCAAAATATTACTAAGCAATAAAAACAAAGCAGGAGGAATCATGCTACCTGACCTGAGACTGTACTATAAATCCATAGTGATCAAAACAGCATGGTACTGGCACAAAAGCAGAGAAGTAGATGTCTGGAACAGAATAGAGAACCAAGAGATGGATCCAGCTACTTACCGTTATTTGATCTTTGACAAGCCAATTAAAAACATTCAGTGGGGAAAAGATTCCCTATTTAACAAATGGTGCTGGATAAACTGGCTGGCAACCTGTAGAAGATTGAAACTGGACCCACACCTTTCACCATTAACTAAGATAGACTCTCACTGGATAAAAGATTTAAACTTAAGACATGAAACTATAAAAATACTTGAAGAAAGTGTAGGGAAAACTCTTGAAGGAATCGGCCTGGATTCCTGAATATTTTATGAGGAGGACTCCCCAGGCAATTGAAGCAGTATCAAAAATACACTACTGGGACCCGATGAAACTAAAAGCTTTTGCACAGCCAAGAACATAGTGAGTAAAGCAAGCAGACAGCCCTCAGAATGGGAGAAAATATTTGCTGGTTATACCTCCGGTAAAGGTCTAATAACCAGAATCCACAGAGAACTCAAACGTATTAACAAGAAAAGAACACGTGACCCCATCTCAGGGTGGGCAAGGGACTTGAAGAGTAACTTCTCCAAAGAAGACCAATGCAAGATCTACAAACACATGAAAAAAAGCTCATCATCCTTAATCATCAGAGAAATGCAAATCAGAACTACTCTGAGATATCACCTAACCCCAATAAGAGTAGCCCACATAACAAAATCCCAAAACCAGAAATGTTGGCGTGGATGCGGAGTAAAGGGCACACTTCTACACTGCTGGTGGGAATGCCCACTAATATATTCCTTCTGGAAGGATGTTTGGAGAACACTTAGAGACCTAAAAATAGACCTGCCATTCGATCCTATAATTCCTTTACTAGGTTTATACACAGAAGACCAAAAGTCACAATATAACAAAGACATCTGTACCAGAATGTTTATTGCAGCCCGATTCATAATTGCTAAGTCATGGAAGAAGCTCAAGTGCCCATCGACCCACGAATGGACTAGCAAATTGTGGTACATGTATACCATGGAATACTATGCAGCCTTAAAGAAAGATGGAGACTTTACCTCTTTCATGTTTACATGGATGGAGCTGGAACATATTCTTCTTAGGAAAGTATTTCAGGAATGGAAGAAAAAGTATCCAATGTACATATCCAGCCCTACTATGAAGCTAAATTATAGCTTTCACATGAAGACTATAACCCAACTATAGCACAAGACTATGGGGAAAGGGCCAAGGAAGGGGAAGGGAGGGGGGAGGTTTTGGTGGAGGAAGGGTAATGGGTGGGGCCACATCTATGGTGCATCTTAGAATGGGTACAGGCGATTGCACTAATGTACACAGCTATGATTTAACAATAAAAAAATGAAAAATAAAAAAAAGAAAAATATATAAATGAGAGTTGATTATATTTAAAAGCTTCTGTACATCAAAAGAAATGAACAATAGAAGAAACAGATAAAATGGGAGAAAATATTTGCAAACTATACATACAATAAAGGGCCAAAATCCAGAATCTATATACTCAAATAAGTCAGTAAGAAATAAAAAACAACAAAAACAAAAACAAACAAACAAACAAAAAAAACACCTCATCAAAAGTGGTCAAAAGACATGAGCAGAAGTTTTTAAAAAGGACAGAAAAATGGTCAGGACGCAAACAAGGAAGTTCTCAACACCACTAATCATCAAGGAAATGCAAATTAAAACCACAAGGTTACATCACCTTAACCTTGAAGGAATGGCCATTATTTAAAAATTAAAAAAAAAAAATAATCCCCAATAGACACTGGCATAAATGCAGAGACAAAGGAACACCGACTCAATAGGTCTTCAAATTAGTACAACTTCTAGAAAAACAGTATGGAGATTCCTCAATGAAATAAATTTGGATTTACCATTCGACCCAGCAATCCTACCACTGAATGCCAACCCAAAGGAAAAAAATCGTTTTATCAAAAAGATACCTGCACTCAAATGTTTATTGAAGCACAATTTGCAATCACAAAGATGTGAAATCAACCTAAGCAACCAGCAATTCATGAAGCGATTAACAAAACGGAATATATATATATATATATATATATATATATATATATATGTATTCACTTGTGGCCCTGCCCCTGGTCTAATCCCTCCATCACATTACCTGGAGCCTCAGCTGCTTTACCTGTTGTGCTGATACGATATTCACTTAAGACAACCTCATCCTGAAGAGGCTGAATCCAGAGCTGGTTTACCCTTCCTCCTTCAGCTGGTTGAAGTCCAGTTCTCAATGAATTGATTTCAAAAGTCCTTACTTTTTTGACCCTAAAACATGACAATTTCGCATCTATGAGCAAAATCTTTAAGCCTGGGCAAAGGTCTTTTACTATTATTTCCACCAAAATGACCAGGCTTTTTTGGACTTGGGAACAAAGGAGACTGTAGAAGGACAAGCCACTTTGTGTGCTTCATTGTAGAAAAGTTTCTAAATGCAAACGCACAACCACCGTGGACCACTCTTAACCTCGAGTACGAGTTGTTGACAAGGCTTCTGCTTTTCTTTCTGTTGGATTGAATGATGCTGAGTTTTTCCAGATAGGAGAATGCCTCCTTGCTCAACTTTTAGGCAAATGACTTTCATCCACTTATCACATCTAATTCCAGCCCACAACTCAAGAAAATCTTAGTCCCAGGCAACTAGGGGAGGCTTATCGTAGTGATGAAATACCATGCAATTAAATACTAGGATTTTTTTCCTTTTCTTTTCAAAATCATTCTACCTGGCTTAATTTAAAATAATGATCATGCTTCTACTCAAATTAATATGTGATTTAAATAAAATGATTTGGGTCACCTAACTATTGGATCACATCTATATTTCTAGTACACAGGGCAGCTTTCCTTTTTGATAAAATGTTTCACTATATTTATTTCTCTTTACATTTTGTAGTAACTGTCAACATCAACTTGCACATTTTAGATCTCAGAGCAAATCTAAGAAATCATCTGGCTCAGTCAGGAAATATCCAACCAGTGTTCAAAAATATAAATTGTTACTGATAAATTTTGGAGATCTTAATACTTCTTCATCCTCTTCCACAGCCACATGTCTAGACCTGTAAAAGCTGTTATTGTTGGAATTGTGGCTCCAGAATTATCTGATGGGCTTGACTTCCTCAGGACGCAGTTGGGTGATTTTAGATGGGATAGTGTTTGTTTCCAAACCCAAAGGGTATTTTATATGAAGTGGAAAATATGTTCTCTACTTACCAAGTGACTCATTATGGCTAAAAAGAAGACATTACAAAAGTATAGGAAAAAAAAAAAAGAACCTCCACCTGTGCCCCTTTCTCCAGCTCAATGCCATTCTTTCTGGAGGATAATTTGCTTTCTTTTGTGGTCATTGTATCCCAGAGCTTCAGGGAACAGATGACTTTTTCTTTTTTCTATATAACTTTCTTTCTATTCTTGATTCAGAATAATGAACATCATCACCTTTGACAGATTGGTAAACATTTCTTGGTAGGTAATATTTTCAAGGCTTTAGAAAAACTTATTCATGTGATGTAAATGCCACAGAGATAGAGTCCAACAATGGTGCCTTGTATACAGTAGACACTGCAGAAATAAGGAAATGAATAAATGTCCCAGCACCAATGTCAAATGCTGGAATACTGATTATTCAGCTACATATGTATTAAGGTAGATTTCTCAACACTAAGGGCTCCTTGGTACCTATCAAACCCACTGTTTGCCAATTCACAAAGTTAAAGCATGCCTTGTTTAGGTTAGTGCTTTATAATCACGATGATTATCATGGGATGAATATGATTATAATAAAAATAATGACGGGTAACATGACCTGAACGAATCTGAAGTGTTGGGCATTAGGCAAATGAAGTATTATTGTATTTGATGGTTATGCCAGCCTTATAAATCTCAGAATCTTTCTTGCCATTCCTTTGAAGTAGCATGAATTCTACTTAGGGTAGAATAGTATGAATTCATACTACTTGTAGCAGTTGGGTTCGATCTCAAATTGTATTTAAAACTTCCAGACTTGATGACTAGTGTTAACCATACCTGGTTTGTTATTATTTATTTATTTATATATTTTTGGAGGTAGAGTCTCACTTTGCAGCCCTGGATAGGGTAACATGGCATCAAAGCTCACAACAAACTCAAACTCTCGTGCTCAAATGATCTTATTGCTCAGCCTGCCATGTAACTGGGACTGCCACCACGCAGGACTGCCACCACGGGGGACTGCCACCACGCGGGACTGCCACCACGCGGGACTGCCACCACGGGGGACTGCCACCACGCGGGACTGCCACCACGGGGGACTGCCACCACGGGGGACTGCCACCACGCGGGACTGCCACCACGCGGGACTGCCACCACGGGGGACTGCCACCACGCGGGACTGCCACCACGGGGGACTGCCACCACGCGGGACTGCCACCACGGGGGACTGCCACCACGCGGGACTGCCACCACGGGGGACTGCCACCACGCGGGACTGCCACCACGCGGGACTGCCACCACGGGGGACTGCCACCACGCGGGACTGCCACCACGCGGGACTGCCACCACGGGGGACTGCCACCACGCGGGACTGCCACCACGCGGGACTGCCACCACGGGGGACTGCCACCACGCGGGACTGCCACCACGGGGGACTGCCACCACGCGGGACTGCCACCACGCGGGACTGCCACCACGGGGGACTGCCACCACGCGGGACTGCCACCACGGGGGACTGCCACCACGCGGGACTGCCACCACGCGGGACTGCCACCACGCGGGACTGCCACCACGCCCAGCGAGTTGTTGTTCTCCCTCCTCCTCGTCTTCTCTCTCTCTTTTTTTTTTTTTTTGGCCAGGGCTGGGTTTGAAAGGGATGGTTTAAAAGTCAATAGAAATTTCCTTCTGAAGGGCCTTAGTATTATTTTTGTTAAAGATTAAAACGAGATGATATATTTCCTGAGCTCAAATTTTCTTTACAAAAAAAAAAATAAATAAAAAGTGACCCATGAAGAGCACAGTGGCTTAGGACAACAGCAAGAGGCTTTTTTCCTCGCAATTGAAAATTAAATCAGAAAAATTAAATTTACGTTGATAATCAGAAGTACATTTTCTATTAGTAATATTTATAAGTCACTAAGATGTTGCTTCTTTGGCAGTTTTGAGAGATAGCAACAAGAGAGCAGTATTGCTAATCCTTTAATTTCAATAAGATCCAGGACATAGCATGAAATTAACTGACTTAAATGTGTAGGTCACTAAAGATGTTATTAACATCTCCGAGGTTTACAAAGGAACAACTGGCGATGTGAATGGATCCTTTCACAAGACCTGAAATGGTTACACACTGTTCCTGAGTCCCCATGGGGGATCAGAATAGTCGTAGAGGCCACACAGATCTTTGTGATGCTGGATCAGATGCTATTTCAACAGGGTCCCTGCCTGGATCTCAAGGATAGGACACTAGAAGGACAGCTATGGAAAGCTTGAGAAACAGGGTGGTAGTTTTTGGCTGTCTGGTGAGAATGATGCAGTGAAACTCATAGTCCCCTCCCGCCCCATTCAAGCAATTCTCAGGTCTAATCAGAAAATGTTGGAAATCGGGAAACATGGAGCTGAGGGTGGTACATTCTGATACATTGGATACACTTTTGTATTAAAGTTTCGGCTTCTATGTCTGGATTTTGGGGCCACTGAAATTTTATTTTTATACTTATGGTCTTTGTCACATGTCAGATGGGTATCAGGACAGTATTTCTTAATGTCTTGGTTGCAATATCATGTTTAAGGGAACAAAATGATAATATGTCTTAACATGCTTGCACACACTTAATGCCCAATGCATCTCATTTCATTAGTACTATTAAAAATAGTGGAATTTAACTTACCTATGTTATATAAATAATTTTCTTAACATAGCTTTAATAATGGAGACAAGGGAGGCATGAATGTGTGTTTTGGTGTTATTGGTTTTATCCTTGGGTAATTATTTTGTTGTAAATGTAATGACCAAATGCATTAATCGTATCAATTATGCATACAATAAGTTGCTGACAGTTATACTTGTCAAAAGTACTTATCCAATTGTTGACAGTTGGCAGAGAAAAATATATTTAAGAAAAACAAATTACATTTGCCAAACAACAGACCTACAATTAGAAACAAAGTAACTCAAAGAAAGAGAGTTTCTTCAACTTGTCTCCTCTTGGTCTGTGTTATTCTTTCCCTGAATTATTTTTTCTGAGATGCTAATGAACATATTAAGGGGCTCTGGGAAATGCCTTCAAATATGAAACTTATTTTTTAAAAATACTGCAGCATTTGGGTACTTGTAAGTTTCAGAATAAAGCATAAAAGAAAAGGTCATAGGCTTGCTTGGTGAATTTCCACTGCTCTGTCCTTACCCTGGTTAACCTATGTTCAAGGAAGGAACGCTTCTGGAGTGCTAGCCCTTCACCTGTGCTGTTTCTCTTCGCCCTCAACCAGGGTCTCACTTTCCTAGAATCACTCTTCTTCCCCTGCTGCTTATCTACCAGGTCACAACATAAACTGCAAGGTACAGCACTGGCCCCATATGCTGGAGGTGGTGGGTTCAAATCCAGCCCTGGCCAAAAAACTGCAAAATAAATAAATAAATAAAATGTACAAATGAAAATTACAGAGTAAGGCGCTGGCCCCATATGCCAGAGGCAGTGGGTTCAAACCCAGCCCCAGCCAAAAAAACAAACAAAAAACCTGCAAGGTATGAAGAATCTGAACTCTCATCAGACGAGTGACTGGTTTGAAGTCTTCGTCTTACTCACCAACAATATAATCCTGGTATGCTTTGTTTGCAATCTTCACAACTTCCATCTTCTCATCTGTAAAATAAAGATTTAAAAAAACTTAAAAACTCTACCTATTGGTAAGTTATGCATGTAGAGCCTGGAGTGGAATGTTTCGCTGGCAATCAGAAGCAACAAAAGGAAACTATGATCAAGACGATCTGTGCGTGGAGAGAGACACCCTAGATAAATCAGGAGGTTGTGAAATCTTGGCATTAATTCCCATGTGAAGAATTAAATGAGAAAAAATACATTACTAAAAAAGATTAAGATAAAATCATTCTAGACTGATTTTAGACCAGAGTTTTCTTTTCCAATTTTCAAAAAGAAAAGAGATTAAATAATGTTACGTAGGTTAGCGGAGATAAAGCGCTCAGGAAGCTTCTAAGGTATTCCAATTATGAGAACAGTGCACTGGGGTGCAGAAGTTTTACCCTGACCTGGAGGCTGAGGAACAATCCCTTTTCCTGGCACACTATTGTCACAGCCCACCGCTGCGCCACTTGTCAGGGCCCAGGACTGGCTAAACTAGATTCCCCACACGGACAGCTAAACTATCTTGCTCAGGAACAATTTCTCTTAGGTGCCTGAGGGCTATCTACTTTAGCAGGAGAGAGAGAGAGTCTTAGAGTAAAGCAGACTTCTTAGACTAGATGGATCTTAGCCTTTAGCAGAGCTTAGTGATCTTCAGCAGAGAGACGCTCTGCAGGCAGGAGAGGAGACAGAGTCAGAGGAAGCTGTTAGGTGATAGAATGTGCATGCTCCCGACTGCCTGCTCCTCTCGCGCCTCTCACCACCACAGGTGTAGGGACTGCCAATTCACCCCTGCTCTCATCTCCTGAGCTCTCACGCTTGTTTGGAGAGATAAATCCCTCCTCGTGCCGTTTTCACTAAGGTGTTCCATTATGAGCTATGCAGGTATTTCTTATAACTCTCACTCCTCCTAGCCAAAGGCTATACGGGCTGCTACACAGAATACAACACTGACCTGTTCGACAGAGGTGCCAACAAATGCAGCGCTTTAAAAGGATGTGCATTAAAATAGTTCTTGAGTGTGGGTAGGACATCTTATGAAAGGATAAGAAAAATGCCATCAAATGTTTTCAAATTTACAAAAAGGAGTTATTTTTATGTCAAACCGTTCGGCCGTTCAGTGTGTATTTCATTGTATAAAGCTTTTCTATCCTTGCATACCAAACTTATTAACATTACATGCACTTTGAATGAACTAAAAGCAATAATAATAATAAGAAAAAGATCAAAGCTCAGGCAGAAGTGATGTCTGGTGAGAGCCCTTTCCTCAGAGACGGTGCCCTTAGTCTGGGCTCATGGGGTGAACGGGGTACGCAGTTCTCTGGGGTCTCCTTGATGCCACTCATCTCAATCATGAGGCTTGCCAAAGACGTCACCTTCTAACACCATAACCTTGGGTATTAGGATTTCATCTTATGAATTTGGAGGGAGCACAAACATTCAGCCCATAGCACATTGGTAATCGGTCAATAAAAACCATTTAACTGCTAATACAAATATAAAATGTTATTTGAAATTATTAAATAGGAAAAAATGACAAGCTTTCAAGTCTCTATATCGATAAGAATCACAAAAGAAGAATCATAAGAGATACTCAAAAACATATCTTTTAATTCAGGCAAGACATCCTATACAGAGAAAAATGTTGTCTTATTTGGTGTTAAGCAATTTTAGTATAATAGAAAAAATAAGCTTGGTTATTTCTTTTTCTAGAAACCTCGATTTCTTTTTTGTTTTATAAAGCACAGATTGTATAGTTCTTTATAGTTTTTATTGGTCAAGAAAAATGGATTTATTATGTAGTTACTGAACTTTTAATATTTCATAGAAAACTGGCAGAAGTAATGATAGGAAAAAATAGGCTCAATGTTGGAAGCAACTGACTTGAAACCATTAGATTTTATTTCCCCTTCTAACATATGAAATGCCATTTCTTACCTCTACTCCAGCTTGTGCAAAAATGTAATAGTTTTAGGTACAAGTTTAGATCATTGAAATTTCTAGCGAAGTAGAACTAACTAGAACTGAGCTGATAATTGAATGTGTTGAAGTAAATGTAACGTAATTGTGAAGAGCACAGGTAGGTGAGTAAGATGCATCTTGACGAAATTTCAGGCTCTGACCAGTAGTGCATTTGTAAAGTTAGGATTACTAAATCTATCCTCTAAACTATGCTTTTCTATAACTAGGTAGAAAAATTAGATGCCCCACAGAGGGCTGTTTTATTAGGATATTGAATGAGAACAGATTGAATCCTGAACCCATAGCCTGGGACAAATGCCATTTAGGAAAATTTGCTTTAGTAAATCTTAAGGAAAAAGCAACTGATATACCAACAAAATATATGGAGTTCAGCAGGACTTTCTTTTGCTCCCTACTTGAATTTTTATTTTGATTCGAAAAGTTTTGAGAAAATTTATGACAAAGGAAAAACTTACTGAACAAACATTATTACAATTAATAATTACAACTTGAGTGTATAATCTCAATGAACATTCTTGTTAACGGAACATTCATATCACACGTGAAAGTCCAAATATTCATGAATATGTCAAAATGTTCATAAAATAATATTTATTCTGAAAATAATATTTGTTTCTGAAATTATTTCAATATGTCATGGATACTTGATAGGAATTCAACCATTACTTTGTAGCATGAGTTAGGAAGTGATAGTTTAGGAGAAAATTTCACTAAGCAACTGATATTAAGGGAATTTTTACTGTATTTCATTACTTGTTATTAGGTTTTGATTTCCTTTGGTATTTTTATAAGTTACCTGAGTTTTCTTTCTTTTTTTTTTTTTTGGCCAGGGCTGGGTTTGAACTCGCCACCTCCGGCATATGGGACCGGCGCCCTACTCCTTGAGCCATAGGCGCCGCCCAAGTTACCCGAGTTTTCAAAGGATAATCATACACATGCTTATTAGTAGTTGGGTGAATACAAGAATATATATAACTTCTAGAAAGTAATTTTCAATATTATCTACACAAAATGACAAAATGAATACTGTAATAGTAGATGAATGAATTCTGACTGAACATAAATTCATAAAAAATATGGTCTTCACAGGTTAAAGAGATCTTGAAATGCTTCTATATTTCACTAAAGTTGTCATGCCTAACTTTGCATTTGAAAAATGTGCCAGTAATATAATGCCTTATAGACTTACCAAATTACTCATATTTTGTTCCTTTGGACAGGAGACTAAGTAGTTATGGATAATAATGTTATTGTTCAAGGACAGTGGAAAAGTGAAAATTTTATAATCAGGTGTCTTGGGGCAAGGTAAGAAGTAAAATCATTTTTATGTGAGTAATTCACATGCATTAAATTCTAAATGACGAAGGCACTCTGATCAATTCTCTGTTCCGCAACTTCAGGGCATTAAGAAAATTATGTTTGCAAGTGAAGGATCAAGGAAGGATTCAATACCCATTCATCTTGGAGGATGTTTCTTAGGAGGTGTGTGTCAAGTTGACAAGACATGCAGGCTTGTGTTTGTACACACTGCTCTCTGATACTACTTGGTGGGGTGGGGGGTGCAACATTCACACAGGGCTCCATCAGGCTGTCTTTCCATGAACTTATTAACAGATGTATTGTTAGGAATTTCATTGTTGGTCAAAGAAATGCTTGTTCCGATTGGGTCCTCTAAAATAAAATATTTTTATGATTATTGGAAATACAAGACACGATACTTGGAATTTAGAGATCACGTATAAGTTAAAGCACAGTTGTAATTTGCAGGATATCATTGCTTGTCATTTATATCGATGTTTTTTTATTCCTAAAATTCAATGCAACAAACAGGTAGTGAGCCCTTTGGTGCTCTGAGATACATGGGCATAGGCAGACAGTTTAACATTGTTTTAACACTTCAGAAAATTAATAGGAGCTTAACATGTGCAATTTATAATGTTTATTCTAGTTTTGGCCATATGTATAGACCCAGTTATCTAGTCGTAAGTCATAGAAAGGGAACATAAGCTCTTACCCTAAGTAGAGATACTGTTTCTGCTTATGCTGCTTTTGTCTAAGAATAATTTTTAACCATTCTTCCAACATTTATGGTATTATTCATGTTTAAATCAGAATGAATTGGATTTCATAAGAATATATGTCTTAATTTCACCATGGACTTCAGACACCCGAAGTGCTTTCTTATATTACTCTGTATATCAATGGAATAATAGCCCGAGTGGCTAATATTCATAATGACCACTTAAAAAAATGAGCAAAACATTGATTTGTGACTTTTCTAATCTTTTTCTCAGTTGAACCTATTATATGATGGAGTTAATACAATGAAAATGCTCTACATATAGTTAAATCGAATGTGCCATTGACTAAGTTATTGCCAATACAAAGTATAGAATATGGCACAGGCAGGAACTAGTAAATATTCTCCAGCAGGTTTAGAAACAGATACTACAGAAAAATTTTAGAAAACATACCAAATTGAGACTTTTCCCCCTCTTTTTTTCTTTCTCATTTGTTTTCCTGATAATGAAAAGTTCTCTCTCAGAAAAATCTAGAACTCTGAGAAAAAGGAAAAGAAATGTGTAATTCATTCACCCAACAAACACACACTCTTTTTGTATTAAGTATTGTCAACCATATCTTGTACTCTGGAACACTCAGATGAGAAAGGCAATTCCCATATTTGTAGAGCCTTTATAAATAACTTTTATATAGCTGAATAAGTTTTAGGATTAGGATATTTTGTATAGGACTACTGAAGTATGTAAGGAGGACCCCATCAGGGGTCACTGCAAAAGAAATTGTCTCATTTATAAGACCTGGAGGATGAATGGAGGTTGGCCTGATACTTGTGGGGGATGGAAGGGAGTATTCTACTTAATGGAAACTGGATGCAGACAGCACAGAAATGGGTACTTTCACACTCTCCTTTGATACCATTTTTAGGACTGACATCTGTCTCCCAGATTTTGAGAACTATGATAAAATTTTTAACATAACTGTTAGAGTTTCAAGTCCATATGCTTCATTGGGAATTTTCATTTACCCCAGAGATAAGCCATGCCTAAGATTATGCTACATTGCAAAGCTGAGATTTCTCAAAAATTTTTCTTTTTATGTTATTGCCATTGACTAGGAAGTTATGTAAAGTGTAAACTATGAAGTAGATAAAATATCAACATGCTAGGAGCTGGATGCCAAATAGCAGTGAAGGAGAATGTACATTTTTAGATGGTCAACTCTTCCTTTTTTGTGGGACATACTGCTTGACATACCTCCACAATATGCAAATTGAACTAATCAAAATGAAACGTCAAGAGTGTTCTAACATGGACCAGATGGAAATATTGTAATGCTTTCCCTTTAACTGTATTTCGTGGCACATTCTATAAAGTGTAAAGGGTGGGATTCAATTAAATATATGAACTTTCATCCTTCCCTAACAATCAGACAACACAGCCCAGCAGATGAAGCCTTCTAATTACAGCCACGTGAGAAAGAACGCACAGAGCGTTATGATTCGAGCTCTTGAAAACCCAAGGTCTATGTGATCTACTACACACCCATATAAGAGAAAAACTCAAATCAATTCAAGATGGGGGACAAGAGAATGAGGAGCATCAAGAGAGGAGGGGGTTTGAGGGGCTCCCAGTTAATGGGCACGATGTCAGGGTGGATGGCACACGTCTTGGGGGCAGAACACAATTTTACAAATGCAAACACTGTAACCAAATCTTTGTACTCTCAAAAAAATAAATAAATAAAGATAAAAAGATCAAGGTCTATGGATCCAGAGCACTGAACATGGTGTCTGGCACAGAGTAATTGCTTAAAGTGATTATTTCTCCTCTTTACTGAAATAATGACAAATGCATAAAAGTGCTTATCTAAAGCACAAATGGATAACTAAGGACTAGATATCCTTGCTCCTATTATATCAAGTGAAATTCAAAGCATTTTCTGTAAGAAATTCCATGTGACCAACTCTATATCTAATTCCATATTTTACAACACTGTGAAAAATATTGACCTGTTTTCATTTACATTTTTAAAACAAGAAAAACACATTAAATTTTAACATTACACCTTATTTCAGCAGATTTGAAATCACTGTAAAATTTAGCAGGACAATGTCTATTTTCTCTGATAACTTTCCAGTCTTTGTTTATGTTAGAGACTGAAAAAAAGGAAAGGTTTTGGATAATGTCCATGTTAAATCATGTTTTCAAAAGCAATTACTACAAAATGGGAAGTAAATAGAACTTAGTGTTACCAGGTGTATGAATTTTTAATGTACTTTATTCATTTTTTTTTGAAAAAAATACTAATAAAGGTATGTTTTCTTCCCCTTAGTTACGTAATAGAATCTTCTTGGGCTTGTATTTCCTTTCTCAAACTGAGAATTCTTTTTTATTTTCAAATTTTCTTATTTTAATTTAGTAGCAAGAATATATATATGAGTTATAATAATCATATAATTATAAATGATTGTATTATTACTGAATCTTTAGAAATAAGTGTATATTATACTTATTGTATGAGCAAAACAGTGAGAACATCAATTATGTGGTATCTTAAAAATAAATAAGCATTATTTTTGGAAACTCTTAGAAATATATTAATGCCAATGCTCAGATTATTCTGTGCATTACAATGACCACATAAAATGAATTTGACATTGAGTTGACTTTTATTCATGGGGTAGAGGGTCATTTCAAGTACGAGCTTTCTCCTGTCTATATGCTACATGGAGATTTTTATCCTATTTTATTTTCATTGAGGAAAAAAAAAAAAACTAACCCTTACTGTTAGTTAGTATTTGACATTTTATAAAATAGCAGCATAATTGCACAACATTTTGTAAATATCATTGGATGTTTAATCCCTTGGATATATATATAAGGGCAATACGCTAGGGAAATATTGTACCAGTATTTTTTTCCTATACAATATTATGTATCCTCATCACTAAGATTTTTTCCTATACAATATTATGTATCCTCATCACTAAGATTTTCTGATTCTTAATCAAATATCTATATAGAACTAAAATAAGAAGAGATTATTGCTGCAAACATAAAAAGACATTTCCTGTTATTCTTGGCCTCACAAGATACTTTAAAAAATTAGATCCTGTAAAATATATTACTTTATCATGGTCCTTTCATTATTTTATATCAAGAACATATTTTATTAATTTTTTGGTGGCAAATTATGAGGATAGTTTTAACCATCAGGGCGGTGTCTGTGTCTCAAAGGAGTAGGGTGCCAGCCCCATATACCTGATGTGGTGGGTTCAAACCTGGCCCTGGCCAAAAACTACAAAAAAAATTTTTTTTTTTCAACCATCAAGTAAGTGCCCAACCCACATGTGTCTTGGCTGAAGAGTCTAATACCACCATGGCTGAGAATAATAAGATTATTTTGAAGTTGTCTCAAGTTTCTTTTTATCTCAAAATATTTTTATATAATTGTATTACTTTTTTCTTTCATAAAGTATCCTATTCTGATCCAAAATTAATCTCTTTATTATTTTTTGATTTTTACTCCACCTTATATTTTTTATTTGGTTATCTCTTTCTCTGTTTTATCTTTCTTTTCAGAATCTCCTTCTCCTCTGCCAGAATGCCAAAATTCCAACAGTGGTTAGAATGAAATAAACAGAGAAAAGAAAACGTTTTCTCTGTTACTATTCCTAAGCTAGTGTTTGGTCATTTTTATTTTAAATTTGATTTCCTCATTAGTCTCGTTACTTATCTACGGTGTTCACGCTTACAATTTGATGTCTGCCACTCTATACTTAAAAATTCTTTTACTTAAATTTTCTAATTTTAAAATATGTATGTATACTTTTAACTCTTCCTGGCCTTAGGATAGTTTAATATTAAACTGTTTCATCATCTTCTACAAATGGATAATTAATCCATTAGAATTAGAAAGGTAAGTATGAAATATTATTACTAATAAATGATCATGAGTTATACTTTCAGTATAGGAAAACAATGGACTTCATAATATTTTCTTTCTTAATGAGTGCACCCCATCCATCAGTCCTAGGCAATGCTTGACATTTGCAAGCCTCCTTCATCTGGAAAAACCTTGCTCCATGATGGGACAGTATGTGCCTATGTTCTGAGGACAGCATGGTCCCAAAAGTACAGAGATGCCCTAGAAAAGCCTGCATTTGTCTCCAACAGACACATTAATTAGACACAAAATCCCTCCTGTGAATGAAAGGTGTGGAGATGAATAACATTAGTCAAGTGTCCTTTCATTTGGAGAAATTGAAACTTAGTCAATAGTGATCATTTCTCTCTTTTGTTCTCATTAATTTTGTTTTGCCTAACATTTCTACACTTTTGGCTTTTGATTTTGCCCTAAAGAGTTCTTTGGCTAATTTTTCATACTTGAGTCACATACATTTTAGAGAATATAGATTTCTTTTCTTGGGTCTCAACTGTCTGACTTTTTTTATTATAAGTCACTAGAAATGTAATCTATTTCTTCTCTTCTTGGGGTCAAAGATTACACTGTGTTAATTTTCATAGGACCTTTAGCACTTAACCCAGGACTTCACCCATAACTTTCAGTACATATTTATTAAATTGAGCTTGCAATGGCCCAACTAAATATAACATCCATAAAAAGGCTCACTTATAAACTCCATGTCATTTTTTTTAAACATTTAAACCCAGTTTCTGATTGCCATCACTGCTCTCTGCTCTCAACCTTAGTCTGATAAGAAGCCTCTCATTTTTTAGTGTAAGTAATATAAATCATCTCTTCTTACATTTGTTCATCTCTAGTGTAATGTTTGTTGAGCTGCATTTTAACTTTAGTGAAAAGAACACTGATGATTAGAAAGGACTTAGAGTTTCAATTAACTGAAATGGTAGAGCAATTTCAGATGGAAAAATCAGGAGCTAAGTTTTGGGAATACTGAATTCTGGTTGTCCATGAGAAAGCACTGAGTAATCAATGAATACATGAGGCTGGAATTCAGGGAATTCTGGGTTATAGATATCTATTTAAGAATCATTAATACCTGACTCTAAGATGACCAAGTGAATGAGCATAGATTGAGAAGATCCCTGAGACACTCCAAAGTTAGATGCTCCACTTAAGAGAAAAGAGAAGGAAGCAGGACCAAAGACTGAGAAAACGAAGCTAGAAAGACTGAAAGAGAGCCAGGAAGATATGGCTTCAAGTCAAGGGAAAAGATGGCAACCCGGAGTGACAATCTCTGAAATACTATGGGAATCAAGGCAAACAAGGTATGAAAATTGACAACTGGGTTTCACATCAATGAACTTCTTTGATCACCTTGACAAAATCAGATTATAATGTGTTATAATGGAAGAAGAGGAGTGGAGAACACTAAAGACACATCCCTCTTTTGAAAGGCTGTGCTTTGAAGTGAAGTGGGTTGGGCTTACATTATCAAGAGAGAGTTTGGCTTTCTTTTAAGTTAGAAGAAATAATTTCACATTGTGTGGTGATGCTGCATTACTTCCCCTAAGCACAGATGGAAGATATTTGTCCAAGTTAGTGGTGTTGAGTTTGCATACACCTGCGTACTGTCCCTCAGCTTGAGTAATAGATTTTTCATCCCTTATTGAAAACTAAAAATGTATCACTTCCATTCCCCTGTTGCCATCTCAAAAACAAAAATTGTAAAAAACAAAACAAAAAAACAAAAAAACAAAAATTGCTCTGTTTCCTTCTCAAAGACATTTGAAAAATTATTAAATAATTTCCCTTTTCTCTTTCAATGTTTCCCTCACTCTTTCAGACATTATTTTGTTTGTTTGTTTGTTTTTCTCTGGTGGAGGAGAGAAAAACATAGGTAATTATAATACAATATTTTAAACATATGTCAAAAATGTAAAGTTATATCAAAAGTCACACATGGGTGTGGAGTAGAGTGTGAGAGTCCAGGAGTAGATGATGAAAGTTTCTAGTACATAGAATCTGAGGGTGGATCAAGATGGTTTCTAGGATATATGGCAATGGCTCTGTGATAGCTAAATGTCTCCCTGTTTTGTTTGTCCTCGGATAAGCAGGGATTAACCTAGTAAGGATACCTGAGTCTGTCATAAATATAATTAAAGTTAGAAAGAAGTAAAAATATTATTTGGTAAAGGAAAGCAAGAGAAGCATGTATCATCCTGCTCTTCTTCATCTTTCTTTCATTCTGGCTGCCCCGGAATTCGCATTTTAAAAAATCTCATATTTTACTAGATTCTGCTCAGTTTCATCAATATGTCACTCAGCACTTTTTGTTACAGTTTCATGTGTCCATTCTACTGCATGATGTTCATTCTAGCAAATTGCTGGAGTATTTATCTCTGCCGCTAACTTGGAAAAGGAATAGAAATCTACAATACTTGAATTTCACATATTTAATATTTCAGGCCCAGCACTGGGTCTCCCTATTTAGTAGCATCTTATTTAGTTGGGTGCCAATAAATAAACGATAAACAAATGCATCAATATTTCAAAATTGCTTCTTTATTTACATCTATTTTAACTGATATCATCAAGGTTTCTTCAGATTCAGAAGAAATCTGTGCTTTTATGTTTTGGAACATAAATTATATGTTACTTATTAAAAATCAAATCTAAAGATTTCCAAGCTTCATTTGGGGTGGGGGGGTAACTGTTAAAAACACTTACACTCATTAAAAAATGAGTGGAGATGTGTTGAACACTAGATATAATATAATTTTAAACATAATTTTATATGAAATCTTATCAATATATGTTTGTGGCACCTTTGTTGAAAAGGAGTTTATTGTAAGTGTGTGAATTCATTTCCAGATTCTCTATTTGTTCCATTTGCCTATATGTTATTTTTATGCCTCAAATCCCTGAGCTAAGTGAATGATCGTCCTGTTTCAGCCTCCCAAGGAGGTGGGACTGCAGGTGGGTGCCCCAATGCCTACTAAATTTTTCTGTTTTTCATAGAGACAGCATATTGCTCTTGCTCAGGCTGTTCTCAATCTGCTGTCCTGGAGTGATCCTCTTCACATTATACATAATAGTGAAGACCTGGATGTTCTCCTCCAAATATCAGAAACAAGACTGGACATACCTTCTCACTATTATTGATCAATATTGTACTACAGGTTCCAGCTGGTATAAATGACAATCAAAAAATATAAACGTTATGGATAAAGAACTTTAATTTAAGGCATGGAACAATAAAAATCCTCAAAGAAAGCATAGGAAAAACACTGGAAGATGTTGGCCTGGGGAAAGACTTCATGAAGAAGACTGCCATGGCAATTGCAACAACAACAAAAATAAACAAATGGGACTTCATTAAACTGAAAAGCTTCTGTACAGCCAAGGAGACAACAACCAAAGCAAAGAGACAACCTACACAATGGGAAAGGATATTTGCATATTTTGAATCAGACAAAAGCTTGATAACCAGGATCTATAGAGAACTCAAATTAATCCACATGAAAAAAAGCCAACAATCTCATATATCAATGGGCAAGAGACATGAATAGAATCTTCTCTAAAGATGACAGATGAATGGCTAACAAACACATGAAAAAATGTTCATCATCTCTATATATTAGAGAAATGCAAATCAAAACCACTCTGAGATATCATCTAACCCCAGTGAGAATGGCCCACATCACAAAATATCCAAACTGCAAATGCTGGCATGGATGTGGAGAGAAGGGAACACTTTCACACTGCTGGTGGGACTGCAAACTAGTACAACCTTTCTGGAAGGAAGTATGGAGAAACCTCAAAGCACTAAAACTAGACCTCCCATTTGATCCTGCAATCCCATTACTGGGCATCTACCCAGAAGGAAAAAAATCCTTTTATCATAAGGACACTTGTACTAGACTGTTTATTGCAGCTTAATTTACAATCGCCAAAATGTGGAAACAGCCTAAATTTCCACCAACCCAGGAATGGATTAACAAGCTGTGGTATATGTATACCATGGAATACTATTCAGCTATTAAAAAAAATAGAGACTTTACAGCCTTGGTATTAACCTGGATGGAAGTGGAAGACATTATTCTTAGTAAAGCATCACAAGAATGGAGAAGCATGAATCCAATGTACTCAATTTTGATATGAGGACAATTAATGACAATTAAGGTCATGGGCGGGGGAGGAAAAGCAGAGAGAGGGAAGGAGGGAGAAGCGTGGGGCCTTGGTGTGTGCCACACCTTCTGGGGGCAAGACATGATTGCAAGAGGGACTTTACCTAACAAATGCAATCAGTGTAACCTGGCTTATTGTACCCTCAATGAACCCCCAATAATAATAAAAAAAATGTAAATAAGGTCAATTTAAATGTCAAGTTAAATGTCAACTTATGACTAAAACTTCACCTGCCCCAAAACTGTTCTGTCCAACATTTTTCTTTGATTTTCTTCATTCTGTATGAAATAAAAATATTATTTTAAAAAAAATATATAGACGTTATATAGATTGGGAAGAAAATAAAATTTGGTTTGCAGATGGTATGCAAATGTAGAAATGCCCCCAAATCGTTAAAGAAAGCTCCTTGTCTTTGTTCACAGATGACAGCCCATGTTTAAAATCCTAAAGGAGCATAAGCAAAATAACCTTTTTGTTACTAATAGGCAAGCATAATATGTCACTAAATACAAATATTAATACACAAAATATAATTGCTTTTCTCTTTATTATCAGTGAACAATTAAAAACATGATAGCTTTTATATTAAGGTCAATATATTAATTCTTAGAGATAAAACTTATAAAATATGTGCAGGATCTATATATAGAAAAAACAAATGCAAGCATGTTACATGTTCATGGCTTGGAAGACTCAATATGGTAAGTAAGTCAGTTCTTTCCAAAATGATCTATAGATTGTAAGCAATCCAAAGCAAAAGTCTCAGCAAGCTATTTTGTGTGTATTAACATACATGTTCTAAAATTATATGAAAACAACACAAAAAAGGCAGTAACAGAATGACAAATAGAATAGCAAAGAAGAGAAAGAAAACTGGAAGACAAACATTACTGAACTTGAAGATTGACTGTGAAACCAGAGTAATCAAGAAAGCATTCTGTGTGAAAGGACATATTTGACAATGTAAAAGACTAGAGATCCCTGAAATAGACCCTTACTGAGAGAGAGTCCACTGATTTTTGAAAAAGAAGCAAATGCAATCAATGGACACAGAATAGTATTTTCAAAAATGGTGCTAGAACATTTGGGCATCTAACTACCAAAAAGAAAAAAAAAAAATCTAGAGATAGACATTACAGCTTTCACAAACATTAACCAACAATGGATTATGGACTTAAATGTAAAATGCAAAACTATAGAACTCTAGAGGAAATGAAGAGAAATCTAGAAGATGTTGAATTTAATGCTTAGTTTTTTTTAATATAAAACATTAAAACCATCATAGATGAAAGAAACAGGTGGGCTTTATTAAAATTAACAACTTGTACTGTGTGAATTACTTTGATATAGGAGCAAAAAGATAAGCCACAAATTGGAAAACACATTTCTGTTAAAAACTTATATCCAGAATATACAAAGAACTCAGTACTCAACCATACAAAAACAAACAGCGAAATCAAAACACGGGCAAAGGTCTAAGCAGACACCTCATCAATGGAGATATGCAGATGAAGAATAAACATATGAAAAGATACTCAAACTGTGGGAAAGATATGAAACTCTCACTCAGTTCTGATGTGAATGAAAAATGATACAGGGAGGCTGGGTGGAGGGAGAGTGATTGGTGGGACAATCACACCTACGGTGCCTCTTATAAGGGTACATATGAAATTTACTAGGTGTAGAATATAAATGTCTTAACACAATAACTAAGAAAATGCCGTGAAGGCTAAGTTCACCAGTTTGATGAAAACATTTCAAATTATATATAAAATGAGCACATCGTACCCCATAATTGCATTAATGTACACAGCTATGATTTAATAATAATAATAATAAAATGATACAGCCAGCTTGGCAAACAGCTTGACATTTTCTTATAAAGCTAAATACAATAATTAATATTACTACAGGATCTAGAGAGGAAGGACACTCAGGAAGAGTGTGTTCTGACCTAGAAGGACAAAGGCTTCTCACAGAAACTCAAGGACACTCCTGCAAAGTCCTCCCCATGGTAACTCAGCTCTTAAGAATTTGTAAAAGCTTAGCTTCCTGGAACCTGGAAACTAACGCTTGCTTCTGCTTCTGTAAACCCTGCACATGTGCTTTGAACCCTCCAATGAGGGATAATATACTAATTCCTTTGTCTGCCTACTTGTGAGTCCTATGAAAGGACAGGGACAGAGCTGATCAGGGGAGTTTGGCCACCTTGGACTCTAATCCACCAACTCTCCGCTGGCTGGAATAAAGCCCCTTCCTCCTTCAAGCACAGGTGTTTGGGTGAATCTTTCTCTCCATTGGGCCTTGTTTTCCTGCAGCTCTAGCAATTGCACTTCTAGGTGTTTACCCGAATGAATCAAAAACATGTGTCCACCCCACAAAGCCTACTTTTTAATGTTTACAGTAGTTTTATTCATAATTTCTCCAAATAGGGAATAACCAAGATATCTTTCAGTAGGTAAATAGATAAACTATGGTACATCTGTTAAAAGAAATATTATTCATGAAAAGAGAAAAGAGCTATTAAACCTTTTCTTGATAAAATATGAAGGACAATTTAATGCATATATTTTTTAGTGAAAGAAGCTATTCTGAAAGGCTACAGCATCTTAAGAAATTTTATCTACGATTATAGTGAACAAATGTTGCTGGATTGGCGAATTAACTCAGATTTTTGTGAATTCTAGAACTTCAATTTTTACTCCAACACATTGCTATAAAGACTGTTTTAAAGTCGCTAGAAACTCATGGATGTTTTTTCTAAATCATGATACCCTAATGTACATAGCAGAAAGAAAACTTGGAAATAAGTAACTACGGTGTTACACTCATCTGGGTGGAGACTGAGACTTCAGATGTGACCTCCATTATCAGGCCGTCTTCAACTCTGCATACTGGAAGATCTAGTGACATGTCAGGGACCTTTCATAGTCACCTATGTCCTTGTCCCTATACATTCTTTGAAACATTTATTCTTGCTTGGTAATATAAAGAGAACCCAGCATTACCAAGGTCTAGCAATTTGCCATCGAAACTTGTGAAAAACTTAATAAATATGTATTAAATGTGTCTGGAATAAATGGAATAATTTTAACCGAAAGACTCCAGATAGGCCCTGGGGAACTACGGACCAGTATGCCTCACATCCTTAAGTGACAGACTGTAGAATGTGTAATAAAATTTAGATCCTTTAACACTCAGTGAGTTTCCTACTTGAAGAATTGCAGAACTGTTTCTACACAGGAAATCATGCTTGACTCATTTACCAAATGATTTGAGGACATGAATAAGTGCAGAAATGATTAGACTTTAGTATTTCTTTGGTGTTTATTTATGCAAAGACAATATTTATATGCACAGATATAGAACTAGAAATAATGTTTTACTATATGAATTTCTCCTAGCATGCAAAATGAAAAGGTATAATTTTTTTTTTTTTTTTTGCCAGGGGCTGCAGGACAAGGGATGGGGAGGTTTTATTTAAAGGGACTCTTGTATGTTCAATCATACAAGATGAATGAATCCTGGAGATTTACTGTATAGCACAGGGTCAGTATTTAACAATAATGAATTTTATACTTAAAAAAATGCTAAGAAGGTAAATTTTATGTTAAGTGTTCTTTTAATAATAATAAAGTGAGAGGAAGAGATTTGGAGGTGGTAGATACACTTATGGCACAGAATGTGGTGGTGTTTCGTGCACAGATACTTGGCCCAAACTCATCAAGTTATATATGTACAGCTTTTTGTGTATCAATTTTACCTCCATAAAGTGGATTACATTCTTATAATCACTGTGCAAAAGAATTGTAATATGAATCATAAGTATTCATCATAAGTGAAATTTTTTTAATAATGTTTTAAATAAGTTTATATGTAATTTAATCTTATATCCAAAATTTTATATCAAAAATATCAAAATACATGAATGAAACATTTTATGGTTCTTTTTCACACTGCTTTTGAAGCTTGTATGATTTTCACAGCAAATCGCGATGTGGACTGGCCACGTTTTGTGTGGTCATTAACCTCATGTGGATAGTGGCTGCCATTTTGAACAGTGCAGACTTATAGCAACACATCAAAGAAGAACAAAACTACTTTGAACGATGCTTGTCAGTTTCTCACAATATCAGAATAAATATCACAAGTATGGCATTCAAGATTATATGAAAAGATGTAGTCCACAGCAAGCCAACACTCCCACAAATGTTTGAAATGAGCAAAGAAAGACCACTGATCACTTGCTTAACATGCAGTATACTATGTTCCCCTGAGAGTTTGTGTCTTCTGTACATCTACAATTCTCAAAGTATTTGTTGAGTGAATAAATAAGGGGAAGAGCCCACATTGGTTCCCTTAGTTCATAGTTGGTCAGTCTCTACAACAAGATCTCATCCTGCTCTCAAGAAATACTCCCCAGACTAAGCTACCCCAGCATCAGACAGAAGCCCCCTCCTTCTGCTTCTTTGCTGCTACTGTTCAAGAATTCAGAAGACCCTGCAGGTGAAAGGGTTTGTGATTCTTCAGATTCTGGACCCTGATTACCTATGTCTTGTCCAATATCACAAGAAAAAATGAGGGAGGAAGAAAGAATAGCAGCAGAAAGGTGATGATATCAAAGAAAGAAAAATGAGGGAAAGAACATAGGAAAATAATAAATAAGCAAAAGTAAAAAAATACAGATACGTAGCAACGGAAAAGATGAAACTTGTGTAATTTTTCTTCTTTCTTTTTTTTTTTTTTTCCTTTGCAGTTTTTGGCCAGGGCTGGGTTTGAACCCACCACCTCTGGTATATGGGGCCGGCTCCCTACTGCTTGAGCCACAGGCACTGCCCCTCTAATGTTTCTTGATAAAAATTCAAATAAGTCCTTTTTTTTCCTCTTAGGGAAGAACACAGCTTCTCAACCACTGGTGATTCTCCTCTTAACCAAGCAGCCGATTCTTGAAAAAATTAAAATACACCCATAGCTCAGTGGTTAGGGCGATGGCCATATGCACTGGGGCTGGTGGGTTTGAACCTGGCCTGAGCCTGCTAAACAACAATGACAACAACAACAACAATAACAAAAATAGCCGGGCACTGTGGCAGGTGCCTGTAGTCTCAACTATTTGGGAGGCTGTAGCAAGAGAATTGCTTAAGACCAAGAGTTTGAAGTTACTGTGAGCTGTGACGCCATAGCACTCTACTGAGGATGACATAATGAAACTCTGTCTCAAAAAAAAAAAAAAAGAAAGAAAGAAAAAGAAAAAAATTAAAATACCCAGCCAATTTAAAAATCATTAACTTTGTTTAAGGAATTTTATTTTCAGTTATTTTTATAATATGGAAAATAAGAACTGGACATCAGTAATAATGTAAAATAAGCAGTTATCTTTATAGACTATTTCCTATAGTTGTCTATGTAATTTATTACTTAGTAATAATAAAAGTTAAATTTTTTTTTTACCTCTTTTATTTATTTATTTATTTATTTTTTTATTAAATCATAACTGTATACATTGATATGATCATGGGGCATCATACACTCGCTTCATACACCATTTGACAAAAAAAAAAAAGTTAAAATTTACCTTGCATAATCAAGATAAATGAAAGTTCAATAAAATGAAAACTCTCTGACACTAGTAAGTTAAGTCATTGAGTCTTGACTTACTCATTGGTAACACTGGGGTCAAATGAAATAATAAACAGAAAGAACCCAATTACCAGTTCAATACTGACCCAGGACTTAATATTATTTATATTATTTATTAAATGCAGGAGAAGAGGAGTTGCTAGATGAAAGATAGCATCTTATCTCCAGAGTAGTATCAAAAATTAAATACAGAGATGCTCTTGATGAAGGGAGGTTTGTGTACATCTTTTGTAGTAGGAAGAGTCATGGACTGGCTTGTTTAAGTTATATTTCATTGTTCCTAATTTAAGTGCCCTTTATCTGTGTTTTGGAAAACCCCAGGTATCTCAGAAGAGTCATTTAGAAAAGTCTGGATCACCTCGTCACTTAAGCAGGTTCTTGTTCTTGTTCCTAAAATTCTCACAGTCTAAGGTCTTATTATTCTGCTCTTGAAAAAGTCCAGACAGTACTTAATACTAGTCATTTAAAAAGTTACAATGGGAAAGGTATCAAGCTCGACAGGCTCTAACCTTAAGGCATGAAGGGAAAGAACCGAGTGAATAAATAGAAAAGTAGATAAAGAATGCGCAGTGTGTTGGGCAGCGCCTGTGGCTCAAGGAGTAGGGCGCCGATCCCATATGCCAGAGGTGGCGGGTTCAAACCTACCCCGGCCAAAAAAAAAAAAGAATGTGTAGTGTGGTATTGTAAAATTGACGAGGAATATCGCTGAAGTGCTTACAATTACAGAGAGAACTGATTTCGTAAACTCAGACATTTGTCAAATTCTGGAAAATATTAAGGATTTCCTATCACCATCATTCATAAAATAGATGATTGCCTGTGCAGTGGTGTCCACTGTTTACAGTTCCTAAGAATCAGATTTACACACGCCCACTTCTTCATTGCCCCATTGAAAAATGAGCTTCATTGTGCTGATGTCAGTGGTTGTTCTTCATTACTTGAAATGCTATTAAGGGATTTGTATAGTTAGGAATGATTACAGATTTCCTATTTGTATAATTATCATCTTTGGCAGATTACGAAGTGTTCTGGGCTGTTGTGCATACATTTATTCTTTTTGGAAAAATTCATTCTTGTTTTGAAGTAATTTGCTGCATGAAACATAATTTGTTAAAAAAAAAAAATAGGAGCACATGTCTGATAGAGCAGATCTAGATTAATCAACCTTAGAACAAACGGTGTGAGAATCTGCATGCTGTGGTTCTTTGTTTGAAGTCCTGAAGTTAATGTAAGGGTAAGTCGATACAAATAAAGTAACCTTGGAGCAGTGTTTGAAAGAGGCTGTCAAAGTAGCTGAGTAGATGTTTCCCAGGATTATTAATTAAGGAGATATTTAAGAATAATATGATTAGGCTCAATGATTGTCAATGAAAATTACTCACCACCATGAGGGTAAGTTTCATATTTATTTCTTAAAAACCCTCTCCCCTAAATATGATTTTTCTGGTTTCAGGCTTATATATCTTAATATCATAAATTATTTCCATGAAAAGCATGAAGAATTCCCTCCTATAATTTCCTCATATTTTGCATGTATTTGCTTAGCTTTTATTAAGTAGCTTTTAAAATGTCAAAAAATAGGCCAAGAGCAGTGGCCCATGCCTGTAATACTAGCAGTCTGGGAGGCTGAGACAGGTGGATCTCCTTAACTCAAGAGTTGAGGACCAACTGAGCAAAACTAGTTTCTACTAAAAATAGAAAAACGACCTGGGGTGTCGTGGCAGGTGCCTATAGTCTCAGATATGTGGGAGGCTGAGGCAAGAGGATCTTTCAAGCCCAAGAGTTTGAGGTTACTGTGAGCTATGACTCCATGGCACTCTACCCAGGGTGACAGAGGGAGACTCATTTCAAAAACAAACAAACAAAAAAGACAAAAATACCCTCTATGCACTAAAATTTTATGTGCCCTAAGAATTAGTAATTTTGTTAGCTTGTTGCTCACCATTCTTGAGATTTCCTTGCAAATACAGGTAAATTATGGAAAGATATTATTTCTAGACTTTTTATACACAAATTATAGTATGACTTTGAACTTTGTGTACATTATTTTTTATTTAAGAATACATTTCAATCAAGAGGAGAACTGTGTTTTGGAAACTTCTCAGGTTCAAAATTTTTATATTTTCATCCAAAATAGCAAATTTTTAAGAATTATTTACTTATCATTTCTCTATTGTTCCATATATCTGGATATCCATGACTTAGTTTTCTATCTTTACCCATTAGCCTATTTATCAAATGCCACAGTTAAAGTTATTACAGCTTCATAGTTTGTTTCATTTTCTGTTACAGTATCTCTTTTTCTCTTATTCATAATTATTTATTAGTTTTTAATTATTCTTACATGTAAATTTTAGGGTTAACTTACCAAGCAATGTGTGGAAAGATAATCTAAATAGGATTTTTGCAAGAAAAGATAATTATCATTTTTATAATACTGGGCATTTCCACTTATAAAATAGGCAGATCTCTTCATTTGTATTATTTTTTAAGGCTTTCATATTAGCTTTCTCCATAAAATTGTGTTTATCTTCTACTAACTTTATATCTAAGGGTCTGGGGTTGTATTTGTTTTGCTTTTGATAATCAATATTTGGCTAAAATTTGTAATGTTCAACAAGGAACATCTTTATTTGGTGTTCTAAATAGAGAAGGAAGAAACAAGGAAAAAACTGATCTCATGAGAAGATCTCTAAAGAATTAAACTTTTAGTAGATCCTTGAATCTAATCAGCAAAACTTAGATGATAGGCCATTTCACATTTGTTTACTCCAAAAATTTTAAAAATAAAGGGTGGGAGAATCACAAGAAGAAAAAAGAGAATCAAATGTCATACCAAAAAAAAAAAAAAAGACAAAATAAGAAGATAATGGGGATACTTTTTTTGGATTCTCATTTGAACATATAAACAGTAAAATGACGTCTTTGAAAATAATTGGGAAAATTTAAGTATGCATATTAGATGGTATTACAGAATCATAGCTAATGCCATGCTGATTTACTACTTTATTAGCCATACTAATATATTTAAGGTAGAATGACAGGATAACCAATTTATGCTTAAAAAAATAAAACAAAAGCAAAGAAACACACCACATGAAACTCCAGAGAGTGTGAATAGTGAATAGGGCTTGAATGTGTTTTTTTCCTAGAGATTGGTAAAAAGAGAAACATGGCTGAAAAAAATCTAAGTAAGTTTGAAATTAGGTGAAAGTACTACATAGATTTAATTATACATATTATTACCTCTCTAGTTCCTATATATTTGAAGATTTATAATAAAATTAAAAATTACTAAAATTCTGCATTCAGATTGCCTTTTCAAGTGTCTTTCTTTAATTGGTTGCTGTACTGAAAGAATCAAATTAGAAATTGTAACCAAAGTATTACAAACATAACTTTATAATAATAAATATCTGGGGCTCAAAACTCAAATTGAAAAATAAGCTAAGGATACAGTCAGGAAGTGAGCAAAAGAAAAATAATTTTTTTCACACATAGAAATATTTTTAACTTCATCCATATGAAAATACTGTGAAACTCAGTGATTAAAACAGCATGGTTTTGACACAAAAATAGAGACATAGATCTAAGGAACAGAACTGAAAACCCAGAAATGAAACCAGTCTCTTACTGTAATCTGATCTTTGATAAACCAAACAAAAGTATACACTTGGGAAAATAATCCCTTTCAGTAAATGGTGCTGGGAGAGCTGGAGAACCACATGGAAAAGACTGAAGCTGGACCTACACCACCCACCACTTAAAAAAATTGACTCATGGTGAGTAAAAGATTTAAATCTAAGACATGAGATGATAAAAATCCTAGAGGAAAGCATGGGAAAAACTCTAGATGACATCAACCCAGTGAAAGATTTTACAAAGAAAATGGCACCAACAAAAATAAATGAATGGAATTTAATTCAGCTATAAGGACAGCCAAGGACATAGCCTTCAAAGCAAATAGACACCCTTCAGACTGGGAAAAATAATTTCCGTGTTATGAATATGGCAAACGATTGATAACTAGAATCTACACAGAACTCAAATTAATCAACAGATAAAGAGCAAACAATCTATCACTGGGCAAGAGGCATGAACAGAAGCTTCTCAGAAGAAGGCAGGTGAATGGCTAACAAACACATGAAAAAATCTTCATCATCCCTAATCATCAGATAAACGCAAATCAAAACCACCCTGAGATATCACCTTACGCCAGTGAGAATATCTCACAGCACAAAATCTCAAAGTTGCAAATGTTGGTGTAGATCTGGAGAGAAGGGAACACTTTTACACTGTTGGTGGGATTGCAAACTAGTACAGTCTTTATGGAACAAAGTATAGAGAATCCTCAAAGAGTGAAATGTAGACATTCCATTTGCTCTCACAATTACGTGACTAGGAATCTACCAGAAGAAAAGAAATCATTTTATCACAAGGACATTTGCCTTATGATGTTTATTGCTGCTCAGTTCACAATTGCCAAGAACTGGGAGCAAGCCAAGTGCCATCAACCCACGAACAGGTTAATAAACTGGTGTGTGTATTACATGGAATACTAGTCAGCTATAAAAACGATGTTGACTTTACATCTTAGTAAAGTATCACAAGAAGGGAGTGCAAGTGTCCAATGGACTCAATACTGATATGAACCTAATAGAAAAGCAGCTACACGCCCACACAAGAGAATAAAACAAGTATATTTGAGTGGGAGGTGGGAAGAGGGAGGGGGATGGGTAAGTTCTCACCTGATGGACATTGCCTCCACTACAACTTGAACTTTACCTTAGAAAAATAAACAATGTAACCTAATTATTTATACCTTCATATTAACCTGAATTTAAAAAGAGAACGTTTGCTGAAACTAGATCAAATAAATCACATAGATTTTATTTTTTAACAGTTGTATTTTTGTGAATTTATTAAAAATAAAGCTGACGATATGAAATAAAAAATACTGCGCAATATACATTTTCCTACATGATTAATGGTATTAAATGTTTGCTCTCACCCAGTGCTGGCCACAACTGATGGAAGCATACATTCTCAGAGGGAGAGTGAATCACTGTATCCCTTAGAATGATACTTTGGTATGAAATCATAATTTATCAGACAGAATTGCATGCATTTGAAACACCACATATACAATGGCATTGATCTTATAGTGATTCCAATAGAACAAAGATTAGACTAAGCTTGTGTATTTATTAGCAGAGGACTAACAAGCATTTGCATATGTGTATGTGTATTATTATCAACAAAGCGAATTATTTAAAAATAATTAGAACATTATAGGGACAAATATAGACTAATTTCCAAGATATGTTTTTGAAAATAACAAGATAAAAACAAATGTGTAGAGGATAAATGTGTAGACAACAATATACATGTGTGTATGTGTCTGTGGTTGTCAGGACAGTCTGAACAACCTATCACAGTATGTGAAATTTCTATTCTGAGCTACCTGAGATCATCTGGTCATTAATACTTAAGCAAAATGCCCAGATGCAAGGTATTTACTCATACATTTCCTTATTTGAGGTAGCAAAGGAAATATTATCCAGAGAAAATGTAATTTTACTGTAGAAAAATAATATACTGTAAGAAAAGTGATTACTTTGTCTAAAATGCACATAACATTTAAAAATCAATGTCATTATGATTCAAGAGCTGATATCAATAAGTTTCTCTAACTCTTCTTTTCTTAGTATGAATCTCTTGTAAGTCAGAAAAATCTTTTTTGTTGCCATTCCATGAATAAACTTACGTTAATAAAGTATAGTTGCATTTACAACTAAACTTTAGACAAGCATACTTATAGACCACCAAGGAAAGAATTGTCTTTATTTCATATCTATCAGAAAATCTCTTCAAATGTAGGCAATAAAAGGGTGAGATTAACTTACAGTTTTGACCTATATTAAACACACAATTATAGAATCCTCATTCAGGTGGCACCTGTGGCTCAAAGGAGTAGGGCACCAGCCCCATATGCTGGAGGTGGCAGGTTCAAACCCAGCCCCAGCCAAAAACTGCAAAATAAAAAAAGAAAAAGGTATTTAGAATCCTCATTTTAAAAAAATGAATAATATATAATATAATTTGCTTTTGCCTGAATTTGGAAAGTTAAAATTATTGCTGTTGTTGATTTTTGAGGGGGGAAGACATCAAGCTAATTTTTGTAAAAAGCTGTCTGTAAAGTAGAATGTCACTGTTCAAGACAGGGATTTCACTGACATTAAAAACATAATGCTCGATGGGCACCTGGGCTTCTTCCATGACTTAGACATGGAAGAAGCCCAGGTGCCCATCGATCCACGAATGGATTAATAAATTGTGGTATATGTACACCATGGAATATTATGCAGCCTTAAAGAAAGATGGAGACTTTACCTCTTTCATGTTTACATGGATGGAGCTGGAACATATTCTTCTTAGTAAAGTATCTCAAGAATGGAAGAGAAAGTACCCAATGTACTCAGCCCTACTATGAGACTAGTTTGGGGTTTTCACATGAAAGCTATAACCCAGTTACAACCTAAGAATAGGGGGAAGGGGGAAAGGGAGGGGAGGGAGGCGGGAGGTGGGTAGAGGGAAGGGGATTGGTGGGATTACACCAGCGGTGCATCTTACAAGGGTATATGTGAAACTTGGTAAACGGTCTGTGAAGCTAGTGAATGATACCCCATGATCATATCAATGTACACAGCTATGATTTAATAAAAAAAGAAAGAAAAAAAAACAACATAATGCTAGTCACAGTTGATCTGTTCATTGTGATTCATTACTTAAGTACAACATTTACATTTTATGCATAAAAGGATGCAGTTATAGAATTATTTGTCGTTCTAAGAAAGCAACATTACTTCACTAGATGCAACAATTAAAATACTTCCTAAATTCATACTTCGGAAGTGGTTTGTCATATCAGTAATAGGAATAAAAAACCTTAAATGTGCTGTCTTTGGCTCAAACAATGCTTCAAAATGCTTATGTGTACATCATATTCTCTATTCTTATCAATAAAAGAAGTTTTGGAGAAAAAAACAGAAAAGAATTCATATTCTTGAACTCCTTTGGTATATAGATAGCTGCGTCGAGCCCATGGAGCCCAATGATAACTGGAGCTATCAGAGCACACATGTGTCCACGTACTCTTCCCTCACCCAATGTTTTAATTTTTTAAAGAACCTAAGAACAAAACAAGAGGGTAATTATATATGTATTAACTGGTTCGGAGGAAGTAAAATAAACTGAATAGAATATCTATTGAATTAAATTTAATATTTTGAATAAAATTAAAGAACATTTATATTTAAATAAGACCTCAATATGTACCTCAGTATGTTCACTCAGATTAATCTTTATGTGGTCACAATTATGATACTATTAATTATATTTAATCTGGAAGTTATAGTGTGCTACTAAATTTTTCAGCTGGGACTTTAGTGGTATAAATGTAAGAAATTTGAAGTAGAAACAATTCAGTGAGTGGCAGTCTGTGTTCATCAAACGCCATTCCAGGAGTTGAGTGAACATTAGAAATTTCACTAAGGCCTTCATCCCGAATGCAATCATAAATAAAAGAAAACAATATGAATGCAATATTTCATATTGTACACCAAAGATATTCGTTAGTTCTTCTTGCATGGTATTTCTTTGGGACTTTGAAGAGGGGTGCTCACTGGAAGTAAGGACATACGTGACTTCGAAGACAGATGAAACTGTCTACAAGCAGAGAAAACCCTTAACTCTGGGTCAATGGTTGTGTCAGTGAAAATTATAAATTACCATGTTAATATAACTGCCTTTAAATAGAAACTAATTCAAGTAATTTATAATTCACAGTATTAAAATCTGATAATTTTCCCTCAGCCTTTTCATGGTCTTAGCAAGTCAAATTTCAAAGTTTTAATGTAAATGGAAGTCTTGAATCAAAACAGAATCTGGAAGACCCAATTTAATCATGTGCTTTGAAATTTAAGCATATTAAGATGTGGAATTGTTAAAACTTACATTTTTTTGCATTCCTATGGCATAAAATGCACACTAATGCTGTCTAGGAGATAGTATACAAATTAAATAAGTTGAATGCACTCTATTTTCTTTAACTGGAAGATCCAAAAAAAAAAATCAAGAATTGCAATAATGCCCTTGGGTCATCTTTTCAAAGATGAAAAAAAAACTTTTTCATAAATTACATATAAATAAAAACAAACTTTTTAATAAATTACATATAAATTACATACATATATAATTATATATATAAACTAATATAATAAGTAGTCACAGATAACTGAATGTACTAAAATTTCATTTCTATCCCAAATTGGAGAAAAGTTTCAGAATTATTAATAGACACTCTCCTTTCGAATGGAATTTATGTCTATATATATATACCCAACCACTTTTCATTCATTCAACAATTATCTTATAACTGATATTTAAGGCATAGAAAAGACAGAGGGTGGAATGGAGTGTTAGTCAGTGTTCTCCTGAAAGGCAGAACAAAATGAATGGATAGATAGGTAGATAGATACATTGATATAGTTGTAGATATTGATCTATGACAGGGTATTTATTAGGGGAATTTCCTCAAGCAATTATAGAGTATGGGAGGTTTTAGAATAGGCTGTTTGCAAACTGAGGAAGAGGAGAAGACAGGAGTGTCACTCATTCTTAGCTCAGATGCCTTAGAGTCAGGGAACAAGTGGTATGATTCTGTCTGACGGTGAAGGGCTGGAACCCAGGTGACCACTGACTAATGTAAGTCCCATAGTCCAAAGTCTGAAGAATAGGAAGTTATGATGTCCACAAGCAGGAGAAGGAGTGGGTGTGGATCTAGCAAAGAGAGTGAATTCACCTTTCCTTCTGCCTTTGTGTCATTTCCTGGTTATTAACCAATAATTTTTACTCAGTTCACGGAATCGAATGTCAATCTGTTCTGAAAACATTCTCACAGTCAGAAAGAAACAATACTTTACCAGTTATCTGGGTGTCTATTCTTTAATCTAATTAAGTTGACACCTAAAATAAACCACTGCAGAAAAAAATATATATATATGTAAATGTTTGTTAACATATTATTTCATTCATTCAACAAATACTTCTTAGAAAAGAAATATACATCACATACATGAGTTTGGAATAATTAAGTTGGTGAACTCAGCCTAGAAAAAATTACTACATACCTTATTGCTCACCATATCACCAAGGGGAGTATGGTGGAGGTGGCTGTAGTGATATTCAGCAATGAGGTTTTTAGTACTTTTTCTAGGATGATTTCATGAACTTAATTGTCAAGCTTCATATGGCAACAGATCTGATGGCCATTCCAGAAAAAGAGTTCCAATACACTGCTGGTATACAACCATTTTGGAATGGAATATGGAGAATCCTCAAAGAACTCAAATTAGATCTCCCATTTGATCCTGCAATCCCATTACTGGGCATCTACCCAGAAGAAAAAAAAGTCCTTTTATCATAAGGACATTTGCACTAGACTGTTTATCACAGCTCAATTTATAATCACCAAAACGTGGAAACAACCTAAATGCCCCCCAACACAGGAATGGAGTAACAAGCTGTGGTATATGTCTCCCATGAAATAGTATTTAGCCATTTAAAAAAGTTGGAGACTTTTCATCTTTTGTATTAACCTGGATGGAGGTGGAACACATTCTCCTTAGTAAAACATCACAAGAATGGAGAGGCAAGAATTGAAGGCAGTGGATGAGCTCATACCAATAACGGGTAGGGGAACGAGGGAGCAGGGAGAAGGGACAAGAGAGGGGATGGGGTGTCATGGTGTATGGGAAACCTCTTGCTGGGGATGGGACAAGAGTATAAGAGGGACTTTACCTAACAACCGCAATCAGTGTAACCTAAGTCTTTGTACCCTCAATGAATCCCAAAAATAAAAGAAAAGAAAAGGAAAGGAAAGGAAAAGAGTCCCGTAATGGCTTTAAAGGGTGAACTAGGTGACAGCATTGGTGCATTCCTTTCCAAGATGACTGCCCTGATATTCAGTCATGAGGTAGGTAGCAATTCTTCTAGAAAGAGATTGAAAATTAATTGTCTGACCAGATACATCTACATATCCTTAACTGGGTTCCCTATCCAGAGTATATAATCACCTAAAAATTTCTTAATAGTGAAAGTATTAAATCTGTGAGGCTGGGTTGTTCCATGGTATCACAATTGATATCACAAATACTCCCTGGCTATTAAGGGCTAGTTGTGAATGCTGCTCCATCCTATTATAGGGACGCACCCTAGAACTCAGGCTGATACAGCAGCCGCATTCTCAGATATCACTGGTCCCTCTGGCAGAAAGGAAAAAAACAAACAGATGAAATCATTTCCAATAGATAATTTATTCATGATAGCTACCAAGTAAGTTATGTCAGTGACACAAAGATAAGGAAATATTGCTTTTTAAGACTAAGACATTTCAGTGTTGAGAAGGAAGAATAGTTCTTATATTGCCCTCTGAAAGTCAAACCCCTCCCACACTTGATATGATATGAAATTTAGGAAGAATTTAGGGACACAAAATCCTAGTGGTTTCCGATCTGATATCTAAAAGCATTTTGAAAGTGATTTATTTGGGGACATTGAAAATGAGTTGGAACAGTATGGAAGGAAATCTACTGACTTAAAGCTAAAGTCTGAAGTAACTTTAAAATAATCACGTAGCTGTCTGTAGGCAGCAAAATTCCACAGCCTGTTACGCCTTCTGAAGCATTGCTAGCTGAATATTAAGATGGTTCCACACTCTAATGTACACACAGAAATGAGTAAAATGAAACACATAGGAATTGATTAGCTATTTTAGTATTAATCTATAAGTTATTCCTACAAAGAATTTTGCTGTGTATTTACAACAGTAAAGAATTCCTTAAAGAAATCTATTAACATTTGTTCTTTGGTGAAACAGACTTGCCAGGATATAAGACTGAAAGTAATTCAATGTAGAGAGTTCACAGTGATCTCCTGCCGAAGCTTGAATCACCCCTGAGACAGCTCTGCAGTGTGGGCCATCAGTCAACCAAAACAAACAAACCAAATGTGCTTCTGTCTCCTCTTCATTTTCCAAACGCCTTTGATAAGTCTGGCTTGAAAGGGGAATGAGGATGAATAGCTGTTAAGAAAACTTTGCACATTCATCTAATTGCACAATCTCTCAGATAAAAATTCCAGTCATCATAGCACATGACTAGGTACTATAATAACATAGCAAAAAATAAATTAATATTAAATACTTGATTTTTTTTTTGAGACAGAGTGTCACTATGTCACCCTCAGTAGAGTGCCGTAGCATCACAGCTCACAGTAGCCCCAAACTCTTGGGCTTAAGCAATACTCTTGCCTCAGCCTTCCAAGCAGCTGGAACTACAGGCACCCACCACAATGCCGGCTATTTTTCTGTTGCAGTTGTCGTGGTTGGTTAGCTAGCCCAGGCTGGGTTCAAACCCACCAGCCTGGGTGTTTGTGGCCAGTGCCCTACTCACTGAGCTATGGGCGCCAAGCCTAAATACTTGATTTGTATGTCAAAAAGGGAGGGGGGAGTTTCCAGCGGAGGGAGGGTAATGGGTGGGGCCCACCTAAGGTGCATCTTAGAATGGGTACAGGCGAAACTTACTAAATGCAGAATACAAATGCCTACATACAATAACTAAGAAAATGCCATGAAGGCTACATTGAACAGTTGGATGAGAATATTTCGGATTATATATGAAACCAGCACATTGTACCCCTTGATTGCACTAATGTACACAGCTATGATTTAACAATAAAAATAAATAAATTAATAAAAAAAGATACAAAAAAAACTATTTTCCATAAAATAGATGAGAGGTAAGTATACATAATAAAACTTACATCCACACTTTAAAAAAAAAAAGTGAGGCACACTAAAATATTTCCCCTGACTGCCGTCCCAAAATGAAAGATACCAGGACGAGCTGGAGCAATAAGTAAGTACAAGTCCTATGTACAAGTTGAATGATGGTCACGGTTCCCATCAAAAAAAGTGCTTTGTTTCTTTCTTTAAGGCTGCATAGTATTCCATGGAGACCTTACCTCTTTCATGTTTACATGGATGGAGCTGGAACATATTCTTCTTAGTAAAGTGTCTCAAGAATGGAAGAAAAAGTACCCAATGTTCTCACCCTTATTATGAAACTAATGTAGGACCTTCACATGAAAGCTATAACCCAGTTACAACCTAAGAATAGGGAGAAGGGGAAAAGGGAGGGGAGGGAGGGGTCAGATAGGTAGAGGGAGGAGGATTAATGGGATTACACCTGCGGTGCATCTTACAAGGGTATATGTGAATCTTAGTAAATGTGGAATGTAAAGGTCTTAGCAAAATAACTAAGAAAATGCCAGGAAGGCTATGTTAACTAGTGTGACGAAAATGTGTCAAACGGTCTATGAACCAAGTGTATGGTGCCCCATGATCATACTAATGTACACAGCTATGATTTAATAAAAATAAATAAATAAATAAATAAATAGAAAGTGCTTTGAAATCTTTGTAAATCTTATTTCTTGGTTCCTGAGCTATGTTCTATTCATACTGAGGCAATCTTTTACATCAATATTTAATAAAAAATCTGTGTCTATAGTAAAGTTGAAAATTATCTCTAAAATAAACATTTTTCTTTATTCATTTTCCTACCATGCAATGAGTAGTGTCCAAATTTTTAAATAAATACATACCAGTGCATAGCTACAAATATTTCCAGGGTACGTAACAGAGATTGCTGTGGAAGCTCAGTTTCCATGGAATCAGGGTATTTCACCCAGAAGTTGACGTGAAATAATCCACAGTCAAGTGGACTGATGGAATGTTGTGATGGGACAACATAATTAGGCATATAGCAGGTTCAACAAGTATGTTTAGGTCCTTGGGATCTACTTTTTAAATTTGTTTGATTGTAATTATTATCATAGCATTTCTATGTCTGTTAAAATTGCTACAATAGTTGGCCATTATGATGTAAGGATGCTGCGAAAATACATGAGAGATAGGAGTTATTTCATGTATGTAAATTTATTTAAATGTGAGGTGGGTCAGAAATATAAAAACCAAAACTCCAAAAGGCAACTGGCAAAATTCACATAATACTTTTGTTACTAAATTGCATGTGTTTCAAAAGAAGAATGCATCACCATAAATGAAGATGATAGCAGAGGGCTTGGGAATGCATCCATCCAATAAATAGTTATTAAGTTATAGTAACTAAAAATCCCCTGTATATATGCCCTCTGTGTAAGTGAAGGCTATTGCTAGAAGCTGAGTATTAGTGGAATGATGTGCACCTAAATTTCAAACATGAAAAGAACATTTGAGATAAAGGTAAATGACTCAAGGTTAAATACTTTAATAACTCTGAATTATTCAAAGTTCATGTGTAAGCTTCCATATATTAAGAACATTATATATGTAAGCCTATATTGACTCAAATGACTCTTTCCCATGCTTCTGAATTTTCTTTAGAAATATACCCAATACAAATTTTAATTTAGTTTGGATTAAAAGACATAATTTTTCAATTTAGTGTTTTTTGGTATTCTTAGATAAAAAAGTTAACCGGTTTTATAATTAAAAATTGTTAATTATGCTTTTTTTTTTATTGTTGGGGATTCATTGAGGGTACAATAAGCCAGTTACACTGATTACAATTGTTGGGTAAAGTCCCTCTTGCAATCATGTCTTGCCCCCATAAAGTGTGACACACACTAAGGCCCCACCCCCCTCCCTCCATCCCTCTTTCTGCTTCCCCCCCCATAACCTTAATTGTCATTAATTGTCCTCATATCAAGATTGAGTACATAGGATTCATGCTTCTCCATTCTTGTGATGCTTTACTAAGAATAATGTCTTCCACTTCCATCCAGGTTAATACGAAGGATGTAAAGTCTCCATTTTTTTTAATGGCTGAATAGTATTCCATGGTATACATATACCACAGCTTGTTAATCCATTCCTGGGTTGCTGGGCATTTAGGCTGTTTCCACATTTTGGCAATTGTAAATTGAGCTGCAATAAACAGTCTAGTACAAGTGTCCTTATGATAAAAGGATTTTTTTCCTTCTGGGTAGATGCCCAGTAATGGGATTGAAGGATCAAATGGGAGGTCTAGGTTGAGTGCTTTGAGGTTTCTCCATACTTCCTTCCAGAAAGGTTGTACTAGTTTGCAGTCCCACCAGCAGTGTAAAAGTGTTCCCTTCTCTCCACATCCATGCCAGCATCTGCAGTTTTGAGATTTTGTGATGTGGACCATTCTCACTGGGGTTAGATGATATCTCAGGGATGTTTTGATTTGCATTTCTCTAATATATAGAGATGATGAACATTTTTTCATGTGTTTGTTAGCCATTCGTCTGTCGTCTTTAGAGAAAGTTCTATTCATGTCTCTTGCCCATTGATATAAGGGATTGTTGGCTTTTTTCATGTGGATTAATTTGAGTTCTCTATAGAACCTGGTTATCAAGCTTTTGTCTGATTGAAAATATGCAAATATCCTTTCCCATTGTGTAGGTTGTCTCTTTGCTTTGGTTATTGTCTCCTTAGCTGTACAGAAGCTTTTCAGTTTAATGAAGTCCCATTTGTTTATTTTTGTTGTTGTTGCAATTGCCATGGCAGTCTTCTTCATGAAGTCTTCCCCCGGGCCAATATCTTCCAGTGTTTTTCCTATGCTTTCTTTGAGGATTTTTATTGTTTCATGCCTTAAATTTAAGTCCTTTATCCATCTTGAATCAATTTTTGTGAGTGGGGAAAGGTGTGGGTCCAGTTTCAGTCTTTTACATGTAGACATCCAGTTCTCCCAACACCATTTATTGAATAGGGAGTCTTTCCCCCAAGGTAAGTTCTTGTTTGGTTTATCGAAGATTAGGTGGTTGTAAGATGTTAGTTTCATTTCTTGGTGTTCAATTCGATTCCAATTGTCTATGTCTCTGTTTTTGTGCCAGTACCATGCTGTCTTGAGCACTGTTAATTATGCTTTAATCCTATAGTTTGGATACATGTTTTTAGAAATATCCTTTTGTATGTATTCTTGTTCCAATTACATATGAATGTGCATGTTAAACTTAAGCTAATTATGCAGGTAATAATCAGACCCTAAAGTCATTCAAACCATCTTGATTCAGAAATAAAAAAACAAAGACTTGTGGCTCAGATTCTCTTCACTTTTATGCCCATATTTCCAGATGGGAATATATTTATACAAATGACTCCACTGGCCAGGTGAGGTGGCTCAGACCTGTAATTCTAGCACCCTGGGAGGCCAAGGTGGGGAGATTGCTTGAGGTCAGGAGTTCAAGACCAGCCTGAAAAAGAGTGAGATTCCCATCTTTAAAAATATCTGGGTATGGGCGGTGCCTGTGGCTCAGTTGGTAAGGCGCTGGCCCCATATACTGAGGGTGACGGGTTCATACCCGGCCCCGGCCAAACTGCAACCAAAAAATAGCTGGGTGCTGTGGTGGGTGCCTGTAAGTCCTAGCTACTCGGGAGGCTGAGGCAAGAGAATTGCTTAAGCCCAGGAATTGGAGATTGCTGTGAGCTGTGTGAGGCCACAGCACTCTACCGAGGGCAATAAAGTGAGACCCTGTCTCTACAAAAAAAAAAAAAAAAAAAAAATCTGGGTATTGTGGCGGGTGCCTATAGTCCCAGCTACTTGGGAGGCTAAGGCAAGAGGGTCACTTGAGCCCAAGAGTTTGAGGTTACTGTGAACTATGATGCCACGGCACTCTACCCAGGGCGACAGACTGAGACTCTGTCTCAAAAATCAAAAAAAAAAAAAAAAAGAAAGAAAAAAAAGACTCTCTTTTAAATGAATAAAGAAACTCTGAAGGATCTAACAACAGAGCATAGCATGGAGAAAACTGCAGTGGTTGCATAGTCAGATCTTATTTCAAAACCCAGGTTTTGTTTCATGACTCCTCTGAACAAAGATTTCTTTACCTATAAAAAGGTTGTAATTGTAATAAAAAGCTCACACATATTTACTGCCTACTGTATGCCATACATCACTGCAGTAAATAACTCATTTAACCCTCACACCAACGAGCCAGGGTAGGTATTATATAATCATCCCTACTTTATAGAGGACATAAGCATAAGAACCCTACCTGGCAGAAGGTCCTTTGGGCAGCATGGCAGGATAAAGGCTTGAAATCAGGAGAGCTGACTTGACTTATTTCAGTCTAGGTTTGTGAAGAATATCCACATATATGTGGTGTTTGGCATATACTATATATTCAAAAAGGGTAAATTTTATAGAAGCTTAATGACTAATGTATTTGAACTAAATGATCAGAGTTATGGAATCCTTAATTGTGAAAGAAAGGAATGTAAAAAATAAGAGAGTTAGGAAGAAAATAAAAATGAGTTAGGGAGGGTGGAAGCATGGAAGGAAGGAAGGAAGAAAGGAAAAAAGGGAAGGCAGAAAGAAGGAAGGAAGGCAACTTAGAAATACATAACAGTTTACAAAAACCTGGTGTATATATATATATAGTCCCAGCTACTTGGGAGGCTGAGGCAAGATTAAGCCCAAGAGTTTGAGGTTGCTGTGAGCTGGGATGCCACCGCACTCTACTGAGGGTGACATAGTGAGACTCTGTCTCAAAAAAAAAAAAAACACCTCATATAACATGATATTATGCAATCTAATCATCATGGCATATTGTTATTGATAAGCGATTTTACATGAATTTTTTCATAAAATAAATTTCACACTACATCCCTTGATCATTCCCAAGGTGATAGATTCTGTGCTATTTCCATGACTCACTCACTGCCTTACCGCTGTAGGATAATTTTATGCCTTTACAGTGTTTCATTTCTTACCCTAGTGTTGGATCTGGCTATGTGACTTTCTCTGGCTAATGGAATGTCTGATCGCCATGACAAATGGCATTCCCAAACACCCTTATTTATTTACATATTTTTATTTGTACCTATTTATGGAATATGTCTGAATTTTCCTTCCATGTATATAGTGTGGAGACATCACCAGGGCAAACAGAACTTTGAATTCATTTGAATGGGTTTGCTAGATTTCCCCCCTCATTTTAGAAGAGCACATCCAGAAACTGTGTTTTCCTTCACCCTGATCCTGTAATGAGAAGAAATGTGTAGATGAAACCACAAGGATTGAGACACAGTGGTTCTCAACCTTCCTAATGCCACGTTGTATTTTCATTGTTACAAAGGTTGAGACCGCTGATTTAGAGGGTTGCGTGTTATGCAATGTACCCCAGGAAAAATTACAAAGCACCAAGGTAATATCCAGTCATTTATACCCTTGGCTAAAACATAGGTTTTTTTAATGATACAGCTCTGTTTGAGTATTTTCTATAAGCCATTTTTTCATATGTTGTCTTCATGAATGACAGGTTAGACTCATTCACTGAAATTATAAATTCTAGAGACCACACATGTTCTACCTCTTTAGGTTTGGAGTAGGTTCAGAAGTCAGTAAAAATCCCAGAATGTTCTGATAGTGCTGTTCTGATTAGAACCTAACTTTGGAAAAAAAAATCATTTCATTTATTCTCATGATAACATTGACTTCTGTGAAATATTTATAAATGTAGAATAAACTAGGTCCTGAAAACAGTGCATAATTTCTTAAAGCAGAATTAACTGTGAATATTTTAAAAGTAATACTAATAGAAGTTTTAAAGCTAATTAATTTCATTTTTATTAATTTTTCACATTTGATTTTTGTATACATTATATTTTTAAAACATTTAGAAATATATAATGTAAAATGTTAGGATCTCCAAACCATCAAAACTTTCCTTAATTTTACTTCTTTTTTGGAAGCCATATTTGAGTGAGTCCTATTTCCTCAGACTTTCTGTGTATAATAAAAAATAAGTATCTCTTGATTCAAGTTTTGTTTTACCTACACTCACTCCATCATCTGCCCACCATCTATCAATCTTTCACCTTCATCATCATTGTCTTTTATTAGTCTGTCTACCCACCCCTCTGAAACTTTGTATTTAAATGGAACGATGTCCTGAATATGCACACTTTTATAACTTACTGTGCTCAGCTAAGATTGCATTTTGGATGTCTTTCCATATTGGCACATGTAGAAAATACCTCATGTAAAAAAAAATAATAACCTAGAAATGCCTTTTGTTAATATTATGTGGTTAATTTAACCAGAAACCTACTGATGTTTGTCTTCTATGTCTTATTATTACAAATATTAGCAAACAAATTACGTACACACACCCTATAGAGAGTCTTTTCCTTCAGAGGAAGAGATGATTGATTACTGAATATCATTGTTCCCCACCATTTATCTCCCACTTTCAGACTTCAACTGATAGAGCATCTGAAAAGTCACCAGGCTCTCAAAATCTTCCAGGAAGATAGTGGTTTATTGTAAGGGGACTTGCTGTCTGAAAAAGAAATTTGAACACTGACTAAATTGATAGATTTGCAGTGTCCTTCACTGTGATGAGCTTTGCTTTTGTGATGTGAAGGTAGACACAGCAATCATTATGCAAATAGAGCATCTTTTTGTCATTACAATCCAATTCTATTCACTTCTTTTCATATTGTTTTTGTGCTGTATTACCTTTCACAAAAATAAGACTTAATAGTAACCTCTATGATCCACTGTCACAATCAAATCTCTTTACTGTTCCTTTTTGGCCCTCCTTAAAGATTCTGAATCTATTTTTGATGAAATTCACTTACCATTTGTGGCATGTATTAAGCAGTGTAAGATTTTGGGGGAGAGAAATTTTGGCTGTGAACATATCACAACACCTTGGCTTATAGTCTACTTAAATTTAGGAAATCACTGTAACTTTATTATGTGACCAGGTATATTGATTTTTTTTTTAATCCTAAGTGTTTCGTTAGCATTATTGTTCATTTCATTTTCCTTGTTTTCTTTATGTTTATATACTAAATAAATATAACAAAATGTACTTTCCTGATATATAATACTGAAATTTCTTCAAATTCCCTGATATTTAGATGTCTTATGATGGCTTATTACTATAAATTAAAAACATTAGAATGAAAATGGTAGGGAATATTCAGTAGAAGGTGTAATACTGGTCAAATATTGTGTTTCTCTGAGTAAAAGATAATGCAGATTTAAAGAAGTCTTAGTATATTACTGTCAGAAGAATGAGCTTTTTTTGTTCTTTCTGCCATTCTTATATAGAGTAGAGATCTGTTCTTTCACCACATGTGAAGAAGTTCTGGGGAATTAGCTGTGGATTTTCTTTCTATCCTTTTCCAAAAATCTTCTCCAAGAGAGAAAGTGTGGTTTTGTTAGTTGTGAATAACCTTGTCTCACATTTTCTAGTCAGTGGAAATTTAACTTTTTTTTTAATCTACATTTTTTCAAGGAGAATGGAACAAATACTTGCCTGCTTCTTAATTTCATGAGTATTTCAAATGTGTTCCTGTGATATAATGTTGTATGATGAACAAGTATGTTCTACTTTGGATCAAGGGCCCTCTCTCTCCATTCCTGCTTCTCCATTTCAATGCCTAACGTTCTCATTCCTACAGAGAATGAGATCTTCATGTTCTCCATCAGGAGACAATAGATGGAGCTTTCATTGTTTTATACAAACCCACAGTATAGCTACCTTTAGAACCTAGCACACATTATCTGAGATAAATGTCTACTTCACACACAGTAGACACTAGTTAAATGACAGCAGAATACAAATTACATTGAAGAATAAATAATGTATTATTCCATCTGTACAGAGAAAGGGAAGCAGAATATTCTCACAATTGTAAGTATGAGCCAAAACAATAGCTTCAACAAAGCATTTGCTGTTTGCAAATCTCTGCTCTATCTTTTCCACTTTAGCTGTATCTTACTTTTATTGATTATCCAGGTATGCGATGAATAGTGTCTTCCGTGTATTGTGTGTGTTTATGCATGTAGGTATGCAGTAACTGTTCACAATTAACAACTATAAATAAAGTGTGACAGAGGATGAAGATTTTCTGACTTTGGTTTCAAGAAGTTCAATGTGAGGCCAGGGGTGGTGCCTCATGCCTGTAATTCTAGCACTCTGAGAGGCTGAGGTGGGTAGATTGCTTGAACTTAAGAGTTGGAGACCAGTCTGAGCAAGAGTGAAACCCCATCTCTAAAAATAGCTGGGTGTGGTGGTGGGCTCCTATAATTCCAGCTACTCAGGAGGCTGAAGAAAGAAAATCTCTTGAGCCCAAGTAGTTGAGATTGTTGTGACCTATAACGCCATGGCACTCTACCAAAGGCGTCAAAGCAAGACTCTGTCTCGGGGGGTGGGGGGTGGGAAGTCAATGTGGGGTTTAATAAACTATACTTAAGTTGTTTGTTTCTACTCAGAAGATTAGAAATTCAAGCCATTTTAGGTCATCTAATCTAACCATGTCTTCCTGAGATCTGGGTAAATCCAATCACCACAAACAAACTGATAGTAGGCAAAGGATTATACTGCCTGCAGTACAATCAGGACGGCAAGCTGAGGTTTCTCCCAACTCCCATGCTGTGAAGACAAAAAGAAAAGGACCCTAAACTCAAAGCAGAATTGTAAGTCCTAAGGATAAATTATTTCTAAAATATGAATGAGGTTTACAGTAAATCAGAAATCAGCAAACATTTTTCTGAACAGGGCCAGATGGTAAATATTTTAGGTTTGCAGACTACCACATAAAGATCTCTGTCACAAATTCTTACCTACAGCCGTTGGCCAGTGTAGATCACAGTCATGAATGACACACTTGTGTTCTAACATAGCTTCCTTTACCCAAATAGGAAGTGAACCAAATTTGACCTGTAATCTGAATTTGACCCAAGGGATCTACCTTGCTAATCCCTGTATGAAGTACGAGCTCCACTATAATAAATGAACAAATCAGAGATATGATCATATTTCATGTCAAGAAGCAAAATATTCATAGCTGCGAGAAGGCAAGAGTTGGAAGAGACCTCTTTTTTCATCTCAGAACCACACACATCTCAGAAATTCTCTAACAGTTCTGCCAATTAAGCTCAGAGGAGAAGGCAGTCCGAGCACCTCTTCCCTTGACTCCTCCCAGTCGGGTAGGCTCAGGGAGCCTACTTTGTTTATGGTAGGCCATTTCTCCTGGGGGGTGGCTCTCTCTAATAGCCACTCTCCAGACACTGTGATTTCAAATCCTTTGAACCTTGTGGAGGCTTGATGTATGTTCCAGCTTTTTAGTTATATTTACTAATCATCTGCATGTACTTTGAAAAACAGTTGTACTCTGTAGCTTTTGGTTGCTAAGTTTTATATATAGCCAATTAGAACTGCTTTGTTAATTATGTTATCCAAGTATCTTTAAACCTTTATAAATATTGTTCAGTTTTTTAAAAAATCTGTTACTTGGAAGAATGTCTTAATTCTAAAATATGACTGTAGATATATCTATTTATTTTATTTTGATGTTTTTAAAAATACAGACGGGGTGGCTCGTTCCTGCAATCTTAGCACTCTGGGAGGCTGAGGCAGGTGGATCACCTGAGCTCAAGAGTTTGAGACCAGCCTGAGGAAGAGTTTCTATTTTTACTAAAAAATAGAAAAATCAGTCTAGAGTTGTGGCGATGCCTGTTGTCCCAGCTACTCAGGAGGCTGAGGCAAGAGCATTGCTTGAGCCCAAGAATTTGAGGTTGCTGTGAGCTACATGTATGGTGCCATGGCACTCTGCTCAGGGTGACAGAGTGATACTCTGTCTCAAAATCTCTCTATCTATCTATCATCTTTATACATTTTGAGGCTATTCTAATAAACTTAGAATGAACTGCTTTCTGATGAATTGAAACATATTATTACAAAATTGCATTATTACAGATAGACCTTTAGTATAGTTGCACAACATATATTTTATATAATATTGTCTATATATATTCTTGTTAAATATGTAAATATATGTGTGTGTGTCTGTGTGTGTGTGTGTATACACCTGTCATCACATTCACAGTTGACTCTTGAACGATGCAAGTTTAGGGGCACTGTTTCCCCACGTAGTCAAAAATCTGTGTATAACTTTTGACCCCCCCGCCTTAAAAGTTAAGTACTGACAATTTGCTGTTGACCTGAAAACTTACCGGTAACACAAAGTTGATTAACACATATTTTGTATGCTTATATATAAAGTATTTTATTGTTACAATAGAGTAAGATAGAGAAAAGAAAACGTTACCAAAAAAATCCATAAGGAAGACATGGTGCAAAAAAAGGATACGCATTTTAGGAAGGGAGAATGCTGCATTAAATTCATATTACTCTAGTCCAGTGGTTCTCAACCTGTGGGTCACGACACCCTTTGCAACAATGAAAATACAACCCGGCATTCAGAAGGTTGAGAACTGCTCTAGTCACCTCTGACTTCTGCAGTTACCAGTGGTGCTCAGCATGACTTGGATTCATCTTTTGTTAATATATATTGACTATTACAATTTTAATACAGTTTTGTTCTTTCTTAAAATGTTTATGCTTATTTTGGCACCCTCTGTGTATCTTCTATTTATTAAGTAAAAGTGGATTATCATAAAGGTCTCCTCTCATCCTAATCACACGGAGGAGGAAGAGGAGGAAGGATTGGTTTTGTCTCAGGGGTGGCAGAGGTTAGAAATAGGAGCAGAAGAGGCAGGGATACGATTTGGTATATAATTTATACGGAAAAAAAACATCCCCTTACAAGTGAATCTGTGCAGTTCAAATCCATGTTGTTCAAGGGTCAACTATATATAGCTCATTTTACATACACACACATATACTTTAAACATATTTTAAAAATACCAAGGTAGTTTTGGTTGAATTGCATAATTGGGGGTAAGAAATTGTAGAGAGAATTTGGAGCTCTGTGCATTATTTTCTCTCAAGGATAATTCCCTTTTTTTTTTTTTATTGTTGGGGATTCGTTGAGGGTACAATAAGCCAGGTTACACTGATTGCAATTGTTAGGTAAAGTCCCTCTTGCAATCATGTCTTGCCCCCATAAAGTGTGACACACACCAAGGCCCCACCCCCCTCTCTCCATCCCTCTTTCTGTTTCCCCCCCCATAACCATAATTGTCATTAATTGTCCTCATATCAAAATTGAGTACATAGGATTCATGCTTCTCCATTCTTGTGATGCTTTACTAAGAATAATGTCTTCCACTTCCATCCAGGTTAATACGAAGGATGTAAAGTCTCCATTTTTTTTAATGGCTGAATAGTATTCCATGGTATACATATACCACAGCTTGTTAATCCATTCCTGGGTTGGTGGGCATTTAGGCTGTTTCCACATTTTGGCGATTGTACATTGAGCTGCAATAAACAGTCTAGTACAAGTGTCCTTATGATAAAAGGATTACCTTCTGGGTAGATGCCCAGTAATGGGATTGCAGGATCAAATGGGAGGTCTAGTTTGAGTGCTTTGAGGTTTCTCCATACTTCCTTCCAGAAAGGTTGTACTAGTTTGCAGTCCCACCAGCAGTGCAAAACTGTTCCCTTCTCTCCACATCAACGCCAGCATCTGCAGTTTTGAGATTTTTGTGATGTGGGCCATTCTCACTGGGGTTAGATGATATCTCAGGGTTGTTTTGATTTGCATTTCTCTAATATATAGAGATGATGAACACTTTTTCATGTGTTTGTTAGCCATTCGTCTGTCATCTTTAGAGAAAGTTCTATTCATGTCTTTTGCCCATTGATATATGGGATTGTTGGCTTTTTTCAGGTGGATTAATTTGAGTTCTCTATAGATCCTAGTTATCAAGCTTTTGTCTGATTGAAAATATGCAAATATCCTTTCCCATTGTGTAGGTTGTCTCTTTGCTTTGGTTATTGTCTCCTTAGCTGTACTGAAGCTTTTCAGTTTAATGAAGTCCCATTTGTTTATTTTTGTTGTTGTTGCAATTGCCATGGCAGTCTTCTTCATGAAGTCTTCCCCCAGGCCAATATCTTCCAGTGTTTTTCCTATGCTTTCTTGGAGGATTTTTATTGTTTCATGCCTTAAATTTAAGTCCTTTATCCATCTTGAATCAATTTTTGTGAGTGGGGAAAGGTGTGGGTCCAGTTGCAGTTTTTTACATGTAGACATTCCGTTCTCCCAACACCATTTATTGAATAGGGAGTCTTTCCCCCAAGGTATGTTCTTGTTTGGGTTATCGAAGATTAGGTGGTTGTAAGATGTTAGTTTCATTTTTTGGTTTTCAATTCGATTCCAAGTGTCTATGTCTCTGTTTTTGTGCCAGTACCATGCTGTCTTGAGCACTATGGCTTTGTAGTACAGACTAAAATCTAGTATGCTGATGTCCCCAGCTTTATTTTTATTACTAAGAACTACCTTAGCTATACGGGGTTTTTTCCGGTTCCATACAAAACGCAGAATCATTTTTTCCAAATCTTGAAAGTACGATGTTGGTATTTTGATAGGAATGGCATTGAATACATAGATTGCTTTGGGAAGTAAAGACATTTTAACAATGTTGATTCCTCCCATCCATGATCATGGTATGTTCTTCCATTTGTTAATATCCTCTGCTATTTCCTTTCTGAGGATTTCATAGTTTTCTTTATAGAGGTCCTTCACCTCCTTCGTTAGGTATATTCCTAGGTATTTCATTTTCTTTGAAACTATGGTGAAGGGAGTTGTGTCCTTAATTAGCTTCTCATGTTGACTGTTATTGGTGTATACAAAGGCTACTGACTTGTGGACATTGATTTTATAACCTGAAACATTACTGTATTTTTTGATGACTTCTAGAAGTCTTGTGGTTGAGTCTTTGGGGTTCTCTAAGTATAAGATCATGTCGTCAGCAAAGAGGGAGAGTTTGACCTCCTCTGCTCCCATTTGGATTCCCTTTATTTCTTGTCTTGCCTAATTGTATTGGCTAGAATTTCCAGCACTATGTTGAATAGTAAAGGTGACAGAGGACAACCTTGTCTGGTTCCAGTTCTAAGAGGAAAACTTTCAGTTTTACTCCATTCAGTAAAATATTGGCTGTGGGTTTGTCATAGATAGCTTCAATCAGTTTTAGAAATGTGCCACCTATGCCTATACTCTTCAATGTTCTAATTAGAAAAGGATGCTGGATTTTATGAAATGATTTTCTGCATCTATTGAGAGGATCATGTGATCTTTATTTTTGCCTCTGTTAATATGGTGGAAAACATTTATGGACTTGCGTATGTTAAACCAGCCTTGCATCCCTGGGATGAAGCCTACTTGATCATGATGAATGACTTTTTTGATGATAAGCTGTAATCTATTGGCTAGGATTTTGTTGAGAATTTTTGCATCCATATTCATGAGTGAGATTGGTCTGAAATTCTCCTTTTTGTTTGGGTCTTTTCCTGGTTTTGGTATCAGGTTGATGTTTGCTTCATAGAATGTGTTGGGGAAGATTCCTTCTTCCTCAATTTTTTGGAATAATTTCTGCAGTACAGGAATAAGCTCTTCCTTGAAGGTTTGATAGAACTCTGGAGTGAAGCCATCTGGACCAGGGCATTTTTTAGTTGGAAGATTTTTTATTGTTTCTTTGATCTCAGTGCTTGAAATTGGTCTGTTCAGGAGCTCTATTTCTTCCTGGCTGAGTCTAGGGAGAGGGTGTGATTCCAAATATTTATCCATTTCCTTCACATTGTCAAATTTCTGGGCGTAGTGTTTCTGGTAGTATTCAGAGATGATCTCTTGTATCTCTGTGGGATCAGTTGTTATTTCCCCTTTATCATTTCTGATTGAGGTTACTAGAGATTTTACTTTTCTATTCCTCGTTAGTCTGGCCAATGGTTTATCTATTTTATTTATTTTTTCAAAAAACAACTCCTTGTTTCATTAATTTTCTGAATGATTCTTTTGTTTTCAATTTCATTGATCTCTGATTTGATTTTGGATATTTCTTTTCTTCTACTGAGTTTAGGCTTACATTGTTCTTCTTTTTCCAATTCCATAAGATCTCTTGTGAGATTGTTGATGTGCTCTCTTTCTGTTTTTCGAATGTGGGCATCTAAAGCGATGAATTTTCCTCTCAAAACTGCTTTTGCAGTATCCCACAGGTTTTGGTAGCTTGTGTCTTCATTGTTGTTATGCTCAAGGAAGTTAATGATTTCCTGTTTTATTTCTTCCTGCACCCATCTGTTATTCAACAGAAGATTGTTTAATTTCCATGCCTTTGGGTGGGGTTGAGCATTTTTGTTAGAGTTGAGTTCCACCTTTAGTGCCTTATGGTCTGAGAAGATACAAGGTAAAATTTCAATTCTTTTAATTCTGTTGATATTTGTTTTGTGTCCCAGGATATGATCAATTTTGGAGAATGTTCCATGGGGTGATGAGAAGAATGTATACTCTTTATGTTTGGGATGGAGTGTTCTATATGCGTCTATCAAGCACAGTTGTTCTAGGGTCTCATTTAAATCTCTTATATCTTTGTTTAATTTCTGCTCAGAGGATCTGTCCAGATCTGTAAGGGGAGTGTTAAATCCCCTGTTATTATGGTATTATCAGATATCATATTGCTCAGACCGAGTAAGGTCTGTTTCAAGAATCTGGGAGCATTTAAATTGGGTGCATAAATATTTAGAATTGAAATGTCTTCTTGTTGTATTTTTCCCTTGACCAGTATAAAGTGACCATGTTTGTCTTTTTTGACTTTAGTTGCTTTAAATCTACATGTATCTGAAAATAAGATTGCAACTCCTCTTTTCTTCTGAATGCCATTTGCCTGAAAAATTGTTCTCCAACCCTTGAATCGGAGCTTTAATTTGTCTTTTGAAACCAGATGTGTTTCTTGCAGACAGCAAATGGATGGCTTGTGTGTTTTAATCCAGTCAGCCAATCTATGTCTCTTCAGTGGGCAATTCAAGCCATTAACATTTATTGAGATAATTGATAAGTGTGGTAGTATTCTATTCGTCTTATTTTGTAAGAGTCCATTGCTTAGTTTTATCTTTTGCATGAGTGTGGAGGTTAGGTTCTGTCGTTTAATTTCTGAGTTCTTACTTTGCTGCTGATCCATTGTGGTGGTCAGTGTGCAGAACAGGTTGAAGTATTTCCTGTAGAGCTGGTCTTGTTGTGGCAAATTTCCTCAATGTTTGTATATCCATAAATGATTTGATTTCTCCAGCAATTTTTAAGCTTAGCTTAGCAGGGTACAGAATTCTGGGCTGGAAATTGTTCTTTTTAAGTAGATTAAAGGTAGATGACCATTATCTTCTTGCTTGGAAAGTTTCATTAGAGAAGTCTGCGGTCACTCTGATGGATTTGCCCCTGTAGGTCAACTGGCGCTTAGTCCTGGCAGCTTGCAGAATCTTTTCTTTTGTCTTGACTTTGGATAAGTTCATCACAATGTGTCTTGGAGAAGCTCGGTTAGAGTTGAGGTGACCTGGGGTCCGATATCCCTCTGAAATCAGTGTGTCAGAATCTTTGGTGATATTTGGGAAATTTTCTTTTAAAATTCTCTAGTATGGCTTCCATTCCTGTGGGGCATTCTTCTTCCCCTTCTTGAATTCCTATAACTCGTATGTTGGAACGCTTCATAAAGTCCCATAATTCTGACAGTGAACTTTCTGCTTTCTCTCTCTTCTTTGCTGCCTCTTTTACTATCTGAGTTATCTCAAGAACTTTGTCTTCTACCTCTGAAATTATTTCTTCTGCATGGTCTAACCTGTTGCTGATACTTTTTATTGCATCTTTAAGTTCCCTAATTGACTGTTTCAGTTCCTTCACCTCTGGTATATCAATTTTTTATTCTTCATATCATTCATCTCTTATTTGATTCTGTTTTTGGATTTCCTTTTGGTTATTTTCCACTTTATTAGCAGTTTCCTTCATTGTTTCCATTATTTCTTTCATTGTTTTCAACATGTGTATTCTAAATTCCCTTTCTGTCATTCCTAATGTTTCTTTATAGGTGGAATCATCTGCTTTAGCTACCTCATGGTCCCTTGGCGGGGTTGTTCTGGACTGGTTCTTCATGTTGCCTGGAGTTTTCTGCTGATTCTTCCTCATGAGTGATTTCTTTTATCTGTTTCCTTGCCCTAATTTTCCTTTCACTTCCTCTTGCTCTTTAAGTTCTCGTGCCTGTGGACTAAGGGTTACAGGACCAGAAGAATGAGAAGGTTGAAGAGCAAAAAAGGGATGAAAGAAAGGAGGACCGAGTGATAAGAAAAAAAAAGAAAAATAGAGAAAGGAGAGGGGATGGGTAAAAGGAATATTGACAAAAAGAAGAGAGGCACAGAAAGAGGGAGACAGAGCAATTAGGTGTCCAGCAGGGTACTTTGATACAACCTTAAAAAGAAACGCACCTTCTGGGGTTGCCCAGTTGGGTGGTCCCCTTGAGGTCAGTAGCTCTTTGCTAATCTGATCAGACACAGTACCCCACCTCCACCTAGTAGAGAGGAAAGACAAAAAAGCTATAAATCAAACCGAAACAAGCAAACAGAAAACTTTATGGGATAAAATTGGTTGAGAAACCAAATAATAGCGGTAGAAACACTAGCAAAAATGAAGTTCTAGTTATTGAAAAAGGCAGTAATTGGAAATTATAATTAAACTAGAAAAATTGAGAAAGAAAAAGGATCTGTATGGAAAAGGTTGAAAGTAAAAAACAAAACAACATCAAAATAAACAAACAAAAAAACCAAACCAAAAAAACAAAACAAAACAAAACAAAAAAAACACAACCAAAAACAAAGCAGTATGTATATGTTATTGAATATTGTCTGGGCAACACCTGGTCTTCTGGGGTATGAGATGTTAATTACAGTTCTGATACGACTGGAGGCTCCTGATTTCTCAAACCCCAGCAGGTAGACATCCTAAATCTCTCTTCAGCCCACTTAAAAGGCACTTTGAACTTGTGAACTTGCTGAGCAGAAGCTTTCCCAGGAAAGTGCTTGTCGCTGGAATCACTGCTGAAGTGGCTATCCACTTACCCAGTGTGCCAAAACCGGTCTCACTGTGCCCCTGAGGGTTAGGGCTGCAAGGCCGCTCAGACCCCACCCTTAGGCTACTTGGTCGCTGGGTTACCATCTCCCATTAAATTGTAGCTCTGCAACCCTGAGGGTGGAGCTTGCTGGGGCAGATTGCTCACACTGGCTCCCTGTAACCCACAGCCAAACACTATTAGCTCCGTCTGGCTTAGTGGCTCAGACTGGGGCCCTAGACAACGGCCAAAATTCTCTACACGCCTGCTCAGTCTCTCCCCAAGGCAGTTCAGCTGAGTGCCAAGTCCAAAGACACCAAAACAGTTCACAGGTCAGGCCTTTCTGGTTTGCAGTCTCACTGCTACTGAACTTACAGTTGTGGGCGGGTTTAGACGGATTGAACACACGCGACCACTTGCCGGTTTTCTACTGTTTTAGTTCTCCTCTTGGGGTCCAGAAGTCTCTCACTGACTCCCTGTATCCTCTCAGGGGTGATGATAGGCAGATCCCACCAGCCAGAGATGCCTGGAGTCCTATCTCCCCAGACTCACGGTGCCCAGATGCAAGGAAGCTGTTACTCGGCTGCCATCTTGCTCCGCCTCCCCCACTTTGGTTTTTAAATTATATCTACAGAGAACATATAAGTGCAATCAGAGGTTCAGATGAACTAAAGCAGTGTCACCCTCTCAGAAAGCTGATATATTTCTAAATCATTCTTATTTCTAGGATATAAGAATACTTGGGTACCAAACTAAAATTTTGTATTTTTTACCGGTACTTTTCTTTCTGTGGTCCCTCAACCTAAAGTGTGTCTCAGCTCTACAAGTGTTCCAGAAGCTCTGCTCACCTTCTCGAGTGCTTAGCTGGAGCTTTCTGCTCAGAGTCTCAACCTCACTGCTGGTGCTTTAACATCAGCAATTACCTGATAGAGAGAAAGCAATGTAAAAGTCAGGATTTACTGCTTTCATCTTTTCCTTGGGATACCAAGTCTATAAGTCTTTGCTTCCTTGGGAGTTCTCCAGGGCCTTAAAGGTAACGATATTTTATTTTCTCTCTTTTATAGGTATTTTAGATAAGAAATTTGATTGAAAATAATCTATTGCAACAGTCCCAGGAATTTTATTTTAACATACAGTGATGAAAAAGGTATATTTACACATCTCCAAATGCTTGAGCACTAACCAAGGCAAATAGACAGAAAGGTGACGCAGAAAAGGGTTCCTGGGCCAAGCATTACTTGTTTAACTTTGGACCTTTCAATCCCAAGAGGATGACAAAAGGGTTATGTGGTTAACAGAGGTACTTGGGAGTCTTGAGTAAGGGCTACTACATAATAATCTATATGAAAATGTTTTAACTTTTTAGCACTAGGTAACACTGTACTTGGATTATCAGTTGAATATCAGCCCTTGTGAATATTTACATAGCTGATGTAACTTCCAAGTAGAAGACAAGCCTTTCTTCTCTAAAAGAAAAGCCTTAGCTATAAACAAGTACTATCTTCTCTCTTTAACTTTTGGGTGATTAAGGAAGTTAACAAAATGAAAGACATTTAATGATCCATTTCTTGTCCCAGGTAGTTCCAGAGCTATGTCTTTTAAAGTACTTTTAAATGTGTAGCCTTGTCTACATTTTCTATAATCATTTTCTCAGAATAAACAAGTATAGAGTGTAAATTCATCATTGAGCTCCAATTTTGTGCTCCAGAGTACTGCAAGCTGTAATAGGATGTGAAGATATGACTATTTATTGTGTGGCAATCATCTTAAAATCTTTGTCATGACATTAACTCTAAGCAATGGAAGTAGATCTTGAAGTTACTTGTCAGCCTGACTACATCGTATCGGGAGTGTCAGTGTAAGAACAAGGCCTGAGGGCTGATACCACCACACCATCACTGTGGGCTAGACAAGAGCAAACATAATGCTACCAAAGCAATAATAACCACTGTATTAGCATAGTCTCGAGGTTGCTGTAGTCCAACTTTAAATTAATTAAAGGTCTACTGTTTTGGCTTTACTATCAATATAAACCCACCCAATTTATACACTTTTTAGTATATTAAAGAGATACTCTCACCCAGTTGTAACCTAAGAATATGGGGAAGGGGAGAGGAAAGGGAAGGAGGGGGGAGGATGGGCAGAGGGAGGGTGATTGGTGGGATTACACCTGCGGTGCATCTTACAAGCGTACATGTGAAACTTAGGAAATGCAGAATATAAATGTCTTAACACAATAACTAAGAAAATGCCAGGAAGGCTATGTTAACCAGTGTGATGAAAATGTGTCAAACGGTCTATTAAACCGTGTATGGTGCCCCATGATCACATTAATGTACACAGCTATGATTTAATAAAAAAAAAATAATAAAAATAAAAAACTAATTTTTGCCAAGAAAAAAAAGAGATACTCTCCAATTCTATTGCAATCCAATATTACTTTTATCCTTCTGCTATTTTCAACATATTCTTTCTTTTATATGCATTTAAAAAAACCAATATATTTACAGGGTATACTTTTTAAATTAAATGGATGAATTGGGCTTGGTGCCCATAGCACAGTGGTTATGGTGCCAGCCACATACATTCAGGCGAGTGGGTTCAAATCTGGCCCAGGCCAGCTAAACAACAATGACAACTGCAACAAAAAATAGCCAGGCATTGTGGTGGGTGCCAGTAGTCTCAGCTTCTGGGAGGCTGAGGCAAGAAAATTGCTTAAGCCCAAGAGTTGGAGGTTTCTGTGAGCTGTGATGCCACGGCATTCTACCAAGGGTGACACAATGAAACTCTGGAAAGAAAGAAAGAAAGAAAAAGAGAGAGAGAGAGAGAGAGAGAAAGGAAGGAAGGAAGAAAGGAAGGAAGGAAGGAAGGAAGGAAGGAAGGAAGGAAGGAAGGAAGGAAGGAAGGAAAGAAATTGTACACTGCTATTCTTAATGATAAAAAATAAAGAAAAGAAAGATTAGACTCAAGAATTTTTTTTTGTTTCTTTGTTTACTCCTCTGTAAAGGATTACTGACTTTTTCTTGCAACATATATAAAAAAAATTATTGGTGGATTTAAAGAATACTCATATAAAACTAAAACTAATTTATGATATAAATAAATAAGGTTTGCAAAATGGAAATCTAAATCTCTTTTAGGATAAAAGCCAAGATATATTTTCCAATTTGTATATATTTTTTATTTCTTTGTTACTTAGTTTCCAAGAATAAAACACAGATTACCAGTGTGTGTATACATACATACATGTATTTCTACATCTATCTCTGTATCTATATTATATCTATTAAATCATTCAATACAACAAGAAAGAATGAGCTCAGAAATACCACAAACACACTATTAATCATCCCAGGTCATGAATAAGTAGAAAAGTTGAACACTTAAATGGTATTGGAATAATTTCAGAAACGTAGTGTCAAAAAATCATTCTAGAACATAGGTGGGTATATCTGCATACCAAACTGGATTTCCATTGTTAATATATTTTGTTCTAAAGTTTAATTGTCCTCTAAAACACTTAGCTTTACTACATGGAAACAAGGACTTTGCAGCTAAATAAAATCATCTAAAAAATTGGTAATCTCATAATCAATTAAACATTTTAAAAATTAGTTGTGGTTTTATCTGGCCTGCAATGCAAAATCATTTTACTCTCTAGTCATATACTGTAAAATAAAAGTTTAGTTTGGCAAAGATAGATGTTATATTAAAACGGATGCAACTGCATTGAAACACTATTACTTGGAAAGATACTCAAAGATTATTAAAGTAATGGGAGATAATTAATACTGCAACCAATTTTACAAATTATTTTGGCCTAACTATAAATGGTTTTTATTTTACTCTTAACTTCTAGAATCATTTTTATTATTTTTGGGATACTTGCTATTAATAATTACCATCACTATAATCAAAATAAAAGGCAATGCAACCATAAAACTGGGTTAATTAGGTAGTTAAAGCAAGAAAATACTTAAAAACACAACTTGGGAATTAGGAAATTCTTTAAAGTGATATCAGTAAGGTTAGCTCTTAGGGTCATTCTGTGTGTGTGCATGTGTGATGTGTGTGTGTACGCATGTGTATGTACTATGTGTAGTAAATGTGCATGATTTGTGTCCAAACAAAAAAAAAAAAAAGAGAGAGACAGACAGAACAAGAGGTGATTGTTTTAAGGTATGAGCGCTTTTGAATTTTCAGACTCATTTTGCTTTAGGTGATGCCATACATTTCACACTCCGTCTAATTCATAGCCACTGATATTTCAAGATAAAGTGATACAGAACAGAGAATAATAAGTGGCATTTAAACTGGCTGGTATCTAAAGAGCACAGATTCCTTTGATCAATTCTTACCTTAAAAAAAATTTATGCCACATTGTCAGGCCCTAGGTTATCTAGGTCCGGATGTGGACCACTACACTATTCCTCTTGCTGGGGAACAATTACCCTTGGGTGCCTAAGGGATATTACCTAAGCAGAAGGGAGAGAGAGAGAAACAAAGCTGTGCAGGCATTCTGTGGGGCAGGAGAAGCAACAGAGTCAGGGTGGGTCTGTGAAAGAAGGTACATAGCCCCTGACTGCCTTCTCCTGCAGCTTCTTATAGATGCGATCTCGTGGCTCTTAGAGACTGCCAATCAGCTGAATCCTCCTTATGCTGTTATCACCAAGGTGTTACATTACCAAGCTGTTACTGTTGTTTCCTATGATTACATAATGTTCCCAAGCTTAGCTCTTGCTTCTCCTTTACCTACAGCTATATGGTCACACCATATGAAAATATTTGCCTAAGAATTTAGAGATATAATCCCTTTTAACAACTTTGACACTAGCCGGGGTCCTCAAATTTTTTAAACAGGGGGCCAGTTCACTGTCCCTCAGACCATTGGAGGGACGGACTATAGTTTTAAAAAAAACAACAAAAGAACTATAAACAAATTCCTATGCACACTGCACATATCTTATTTTGAAGTGAAAAAACAAAATGGGAACAAATACAATCACATTGCCTCATGTGGCCCGCAGGCCGCAGTTTGAGGACCCCTGAATTGTTATAGAAGTTTGGGTAAATAACCTCACCACTTTGATTCAATTTCACAAGATAGATAGGTACGTTAGATAGATGGCAGATACACATATTTGAGATTTGATGTCAGGTATTTTCTATAGTATAAAAGTAAACTGATTTTAAAATTCATATTTCAATAATTAAAATAAATAAACATCTAACTTTTGGATTATTATAAAAATGTAATACTGTTTCATTATAAAATATTCATGAAATTACAATGACTTTTTAATTTCAAAATTAAGAGATGATAAATAAAAATTAAAAATAAGTATAGGCGGCGCCTGTGGCTCAGTGAGTAGGGCACCGGCCCCATATGCTGAGGGTGGTGGGTTCAAACCCAGCCCCGGCCAAACTGCAACAACAAAAAAATAGCTGGGCGTTGTGGCAGGTGCCTGTAGTCGCAGGTGCCTGTAGTCCCAGCTGCTCGGGAGGCTGAGGCAAGAGAATCACATAAGCTCAAGAGCTGGAGGTTGCTGTGAACCGTGTGACGCCACTGCACTCTACCGAGGGCAGTAAAGTGAGACTCTGTCTCTACAAAATAAATAAATAAATAAGTATATAATCAAAACCTTAAGTTAGACAAAAGTATTCACATAGTCATAGATTTAGACAAATACAATTTTTTTTAAAAAGTCACAGAATGAATGAAAAAAAAGTCACAGAATGGTTTAAGTTTTTCTGTTAGAATAGGATTACATTCAATAAAATTTAGCCTCATCAAAAAAAGCGCAGACTAGAAGCAGCTGCCGCCTGCCACTCGCGAGGAAAGAAGGGAAAGGTGCAGGCAGCCATCTACATATGGAGCCTCCACTCCGAAGCAGCATTGTCAAGTCACAGCAGAGCAGCCCAGGACACTCAGTGTGGAACTAAATGTGACCACGGGACGCCTATGACAAGATCGGAGGGACCACGGAAGGTAATGGGAGGACAGCATGCTGAGCCCTTGCTCGCCCTGCACGATAACTCCCACCATCGCGCGGGCCTCACGTGGCTTCTATCACATCATCCCAAACAACAGATGCTGCTGTGGATTTGGACCCACAGGAGCACGTAAGGTGCTGCTGGGACTGAAAACTGACCAACCTCTATTGAAATTAGTATGGAGACACCTCAGAATACTAAAAGTAGACCTACCATTTGATCCAGCATTTCCATTACTGGGTATTCACCCAAAGGGAGAAAAATTATTTTATCAAAAACATAGTTGTACTCAAAGGTTTATTACAGCACCATTCACACTCACAAAGATCAAGCCAAGTGCCCATTAATGTACAAATGAAATTAATAAAATGTAGTATATTTATGAGGTTGGACAATTATGTTTGTGAATTCACCCTAAAAATGTGCTACATACCTCATTGCTGAATATCACGATATTCACCTTCAAAGTTCTCTTCTTAGGAAGCCATGAACTGACCCCAATGCCTAGTCATCCTTCAAAATGTTTTTTTCTAGGATGACTTTACAACCTTAAAGACCTTTATGAGATGTATGATGACAGCTCTGATGGCCATTTGCAAAAAGGAGTTCTAGAATTCCTCATGTCCAGCAATAAAGTATGTTGTACTTTTTTTCTAGGATGAGTTTGAGAACTTAGTTGTCTGACCTCCTATACCATGGAGGTCCTTATACTATACTATTATACTATTCAGCCATTAAAAAAAAAAAAAAAGATACAAACCAGGATGAAACTGGAGACAATTCTCCAAAGTAAAGTATCACATGAATGAAAAAACAAGCACCACAGATTCTCACTATTAAATTGGAACTGATCGATCAAAACACAATTGCACATATGGAATTGGAACTCAGTGGATATCAAGCAGGTGAGAAAGGGGAGGAGTTGTGTAAAATCACAACTAACAAATACAATGCACCTTGTCTGGGGGATGGACTCACCTGGAACTTTGATTCAAACTGTTCAAAAACAATTCATGAAGCCAAAACATTTGTACCCCTATAATAATCTAAAATTAAAAATAGTTTCCTGCAAGAAATATAAAACATCATTGTAAGAAAAATATGACAAATAGTGAACCATTATATCCTAATTTGTGCAAAATCTTCCATTTTATATGTGGAAGATAAATAGAAATATATTCATTAATGAAAGTACAGAATAACTTTTGCTTATTATTAGAAATGGCATGTTTAATTCATGTATCACACAAAGAAGTGCTTGTGACATTTTTCTTCAGTTTAATCATCATTTTATCAATAAAATGGTATGAACTGGTGAGAAGATATTTCTTTGAAGATAAAGAATTGACTTTCAGTAAACAGCTGACTATTCTTCATTATCATAAATGTTTTAATTTATAGATTTAAAATATCAAGATATTGAAATGTTTCATCTGCCATCTTAAAATCTAAACTTAAATTTTAGGGAAGAATATTAATGTCACAGATCAGAGGTGGAGTTCATGATTTCCTCTGAATTGGATGCCAGCCTAATTTCATAAGAAATGTTTATATAAGAAATAAGCAATTACAAAATAATAAAATTGAGATCAGACTAGGTTCAAATGCTGATTCAAGCAAAGACATTCTGAAAACTAAAGCAATGGAGCAATCAGTCTAGAATGATTCTAATAGACAGAAACATTTTATTTTGAATCTTTTGAAGATGAGACTTTTTCCATTGGTTTATGTCTTCATTAACTACAAACAGAAGAGGACAGACTGTTCTGAATTGGTGATTCGCAGAATGCTTACCTGATCACTGTGCCCCAGAATGCAGATTTATGAGGAGTAAGGTCAAATTAATTTAAATGGTTAGAGGTGAGTAAGATGTAATTGCTGGAAAGAGTAGTCCTAGCAAAGAGGCCCTATAATAGCTGAGTGATTCTTGTTCCGTTGATTACAGAGGACGGTGCAAAAACCTGCTGAGAATGATGCTGGTATGTGTGCTCCAGGTGGTAAACTGAAAAACACTAGAGTTTTATCCTAAGAAAAGAGCTTTTGAATAAAGAATAACTGAAAAATTATCAAAAAGAGAATAAAATTATTAGTTCTGTCATTTCAGAAACAGCATGAGGAAGTCCTGAAGAGAAACAGTTTCTGGAGATCCAGAAGGGCTGCACTCTCTCTTCTCTGCCTATCCTACTTCCCGTCTCCTGCCTGGCAAATTGCTTTGGGGAATTATGTACCAGCCACTATCAGTCTGTATGTTTTGTGCAGAGTTAGCTCACCAAAGGGGTCAGAGCCACCACAAAATATGCCATTCTGGCATAAAAATTATTTGAGCTGAAGGCAGTTGAGAAAAGCAGACACCAAAATCTCTGCTCTCCTCATATTTATGTGAAAACAAAACGTAAATTCCTCCATGAAGATATTTTTCCTACCTCTCCTCCAGCTTCTCATACCAGGAAGAGGACAACAACCTTATCACCAGCAATGACCTAGCACTGAGAAAGAGTTAACAGCATTACTCACCAGCCCTTAGCTACCATTAGTTTCTCCATAGATTTCCCACCCACAATTTACCACCCCTAAAAACTAAAAATCTTTCCTGTGGTAACTTTTCTAAAAACTATTATTGATCTCTTGTTGAGATGCTATCTATATAAGCTCGAGATTTAAATACCCATTTGGGAATCTTCTCACCGAGTATTCTGGTGTGTATGTAAGATGTGCACATGAACAAACTTCTGTTTCTTTTCAGTCTAATATGCAGGGCCTCACCCAGTGAACCTAAGATGGGTAGAGGAGATAAGAATGTTTTTCCTATAAGAACAAGACCCGGACTCTTCTAAAAACAAAACAATTAGTTGGGCATGTCATCATGTGCCTGGAGTCACAGCTTCTTGTGAGGCTGCAGGAGGAGGATCACTTGGGACCAGGAGTTTGAGGTTGCTGTGAACTATGATGATGCTACGGTGCTCTACCCAGAATGAGAGAGTGAGACTCTGTCTAAAAAAAAAAAAAAAAAAGAGCTGTTTTTCCTCTGCACATCACTGACCATGTTACATATTGGGTCTATGACTCAAAGCCAATCTGTGCTATATTTAACTGAGCCATTTGTTTCCTGAAAGCATCGCCAAACATAAGAAAAAATGAAATTGGAAGGCTAGAGAGTGAAAACTAGTCTTGACTATTTTGTTTGAACTGTTTCTTCCAATAAGAGAAGCAATTAAATACTATCTTTTTTGAAAGTGTGGGTGTATTTTTTCACTTTTAACCAAAGAAGTCTGACTAATATAGACATGTAAATTCAGGTGAGAGTTTGGGAACCACAATCCTCTCCTTTCTCTCTGCTGCCTTACTCTAGTTTGCTCACTTTGTTCCCACCAGTAACAACAGAAGACAATTCTAGTTGAAGCACCTACTAACACCGTGATATAGTAGTATTTACAATTCAGTAGTGCCTAAAACTTAGAACCAATTGAGAATGTTCTTTTCAGGAGTCACATTATTTGTTAGTCAATCACATGTGAGTCCCTTAAAGAGATATAACTTATAATCTTGCATTTAAGAACTATTATCCCTTTGAATGTATATGGTAAGGCAAAGTATGTCAATTTCCTATCTGTAGTTATCCGAATTCTTTCTTTGACCAAGTACCTTGCTGTCATCTTCTCACAAGACACACTATATTCAAGTATGGCTAGAACATTTACAGATCTGTGCCATGTTTGGAAGATAGTCTGTAAGTGCTTTGAAGATCATAACAGTTTTTACTTTATTTGTATATAATACAGAGACAGTATAACTTGGTGATTTAAATGTGTAAGCCAGAAGCCACATCTAGTTTGAATTCTGGTGATACCCAGATTCTGTGCCACTGTGGGAAAGTCACTTAATGCCTCTGGAGCTTATCCTTCTCATATACAAATTGAATATTATAAAAAATCTGTTTAATGTGTTTTTTTTTTTTCCTGAGGAACAAACATGTAAACAACTTCAAACATAGCACAGTAGCTTAACCATGCTTAGGGTTTGTAGCAACCTATGTAATAAGATATGTAACAACTTATGTAGTAACAACATATGTAGCAACTTATGTAGAAAGATATGTAGGAACCAGGACAGCAGGTTTGAAGAGACAAAGTAGCAGCTGAGTGGAACAGCAGGCTTGCAGAGACAAAGTGGCAGTTACTGGACCCTGAAGAATAGACCTTGGCAGTTGGAAACTGATCAGCTGTGGAACTCCAGTGAAGGGGGCGGGGCTGGGGGAGGGGCACATGTTCTCAATAAATAGCAGCTGTGGAGGTTGCTTGGGCCCTTTACCCCAACATGTATGGGAAGGCCCACCTGCCAGCTTCAAGCTTATAATCCATTGTCCAACCTGCTTCCTTGGTGATGGCACCAACATTCTGGCATAGCCAGCAGGATAGCAGACATGGACTGAAGGGAAATATCACTCTGAGTAGGTGTAACCTTCAACAATATGACAGGAGGGAGTTACGGGGAGGGAAAAGGGATTCTCCATCCAGATTGACCAAGGGACAATGTAGCTTTTGGCGACCATAGGTACCTACCAAAGGGGTAACGTCACTTAAAGTGAGACCCTTGGCAATTCATAGGCACCTACCTAAGGGATATTCAGACCTTTGGCAAATCATAGGTAACCTGCAATAGGTAACCTACCAAAGGACAGGATCACTCAGGGTGAGTGATACCTTTGGGAAATCATAGGCACCTATCAAAGAGATATTAAGACCTTTGGCAAATAATAAGCCACTCCCTGGCTATCCTACCAAGGGGAATGACAATTGAAGTGGGAGAGAGCTTTTTAAGTAGCAAAAAGATTTTGTTCCATGGAGTTGTAGTTTCAGACTGATAAAGATGGTGCAGCAGGTTCAATAAGAACAGGATGTGGATAAACCCAAGTCTCTGGACTCTGTGTCCTCCCATCCACTGCCACCTTTGCATCTCAATAAAGCTAAGCTGAATCAAACCCTGAAAGTCAGGAGTAAGGAGTTACTTTGGGGCTCTTTCCTATTTCAGTTACTGACTATTCATATAAAACTTCCAGCACTGACCTCGGTACCTCCTTATGATCCTCAAGGGGGCCAACACTTTAGTCATCATATGTTTACTTTCGAGTTTCTAAAATATAAAAAAGGCTGTAACAGTAAGGCTCGCCATCCCTGTTTTCTACAGGCTTATTACAGGGACTTGTGCGAGAACAGCATCTTATTCCATATCACTGGGACATGCTGGTCATAACTGTTCTTGAATGTGGCCAATATTTATAATTTAAAACTTGGTGGAAGGAGGACACTGACTCTATAAGTCACCAGAACTGGCAGAGGAATGTTCCCATAACTTCATAACAGTTCACTGGCTCTGGTCAGTGGCTGGGCATTCCGAAACAACTTCAATATGATGATATAGCTATAATACAAACAAAGATGTGCTGTCTTAGAGCCTGTGCAAAGGTTCAGGCACCTGGAGATGTCTCTAAATCTTATGTTAAAGTAATGCAGTCTGCAAATGAACCTTACACTTGACTTTTTAGCTCTATTATAAATGTTAGTAGATAAAGCTGCTGATCAGCCAGATCTTAGAGATATACTTTTTCAAACCTTAGCATTTTCAAATGCTAACAATGAGTTTCAAGAGGTTTTGTGTGCTTTGAGAGCACAAAACACACCTCTAGAGGAAGATACATATGAGCATGCTCTGATGTGGGAACCAAACCCTGTAAGGCTAATCTTCTTGCTGCCACCATAAAAGATGGGTTCAAATCAAATTTTGTCACATGCCATAATTGTGGGAAGCCAGACCATATGAAAAAAGTGTTGAAAAGGAATAGTGATCAGAATATCAACGGGAATGGCAATTTCAATAATCAAAAGAAACAAAGAAAATGTAATCCCCCAGGGGTATGCCCCAAGTGTATAAAAGGGTTCCATTGGGCTAATGAATGTCATTCCCAATTCAATAAAAGCAGAACACTTTTACAGCAGGGAAACTATCAGTCAAGCCCAACCTGGGGCCCACAGACAAAACGTACGGGGATTTACCCGCTCACCAGCAACTTCAGCTCATCCAATCCCTTTTACACATCATTTCGGGTAGTGCCACTTTAGATTTTCCAGCATGTAACAATGTTCTTTTACTCCCTAACTTGGGAGTAAAGAAATTAAGAACAGGAATATGTGGTCCTATTCCCCCAGACTCTATTGGGCTATTGCTGGAAAAAGTGGTTTAACATCTCATGGGGTGTTGGTCCACACAAGTGTTGTCAATAGTGACTTTGCAGGGGAAATACAAATCCTGATCTCAGTAAACCAATCTTCAAATTCTACCCAGACAAAAAATTGCCCAGTTGCTCCTTCTGCCTTGCATTAAGCTAACTGATAATAAATGTACCAATGATCTTGGCAGTACAAACACTGTTTTTTGGCAAACATCTATTGATAAGAATACACCTCAATTAACACTCACTCTGAAAGATACTCTTTAGTGTCCTGTTAGATATCGGTGCAGATGTTTCCATTATGGCTTTAGATCAATGGCCTAAGGGATGGCCTAAAAAAATAGTTGATGTTACTTTTACAGGTATAAGAACTTTAAATCAGTTTTTTAAAGTACATTGCCTTTAACTTGTTTGGGACCAGATAATCAACACACTCAAATTCAGCCATACATAGCTGATATAGCCAGTAACCTATGGGGGCATGACTTACTCCAACCATGGAAAGCTTTGGTAACCATACCCACCTCTTCTGCAAATTCTTTTCAGATGTCAAATTTAGCCTAGAGTCCACTGCCCCAAAATACACTCTCAAGTTATCTTAGAAGAGGGATAGTCCAGTGTGGGTGGAGCAGTGGCTATTAAAAAAAGAAAAACCGGATGCTTCACAATTTTTAATTCAGGAACAGAACAAGAATATATTGAGCCCTCTTCTGGCCCCTGGAACTCTCCCATCTTTACCATAAAAAAGAAATCAAGCAAATGAAGAATGCTCACTGATCTCCGCAAAGTCAATGAAACTATTATCCCCATGGGTCCTTTGCAAACTGGCCTTACTTTGCCCTCTGACTCCTTACAATTGGTATTTGTATATAATTGATTTAAAAGTTTTTTTTTCACTATATATTTACATCCTGAGGATTGACCCCATTTCTCCTTTTCTGTCCCTTCCTATAATCAGCAGAGACCCTACTAATGCTTTCTGCCACAAGGTATGCTGAATAGCCCCACATCATGTCAGCATTTTGTTGATCAACAATTGCAGTCCATCATTCAAATGATCAACCATTGCAGTCCATTAGAAAGAAATATCCTATAGCCTATATTGTTCATTACATGCATGATATTTTACTTGCACACCAAAAATTTGGCCATTTAACAAGACATGTTTAAACAAGCTGTATTTTTCTTATAATTGTATGGCCTTCAAATTGCACCTGAAAAAATTCCAATTACATCCCCCTATACTATTTGGGATACAAATTAACTCACACCAAAATTCTCCCACAGCACATTAATTTTCAGTTAGATTCCTTATCTACTTTGAATGACTTTGAAAAATTGTTGGGTCATATTAATTGGTTATGTCTTCCTTTAGGAATACTAACTTATGCTTTAACTAATCTCTTTAAATATCCTCACTAGAGTCCTGCACTAGAGTCCTGTTCACCCTTATTTTTTTGAATTTCAACAATGATGGAAACACAGCTGCTGAACAACACTGGACATCTCTCACCCATCCGGCACTTTCCCAAGTGCAGCAACCTATTTTCTATAAGAAACCTGATACAAATGAATGGAAACATGCTTATGTGCTACATTGGGGTTGAGGGTTTGCTCCTATTGTTAAGAACAATGAGAAAAGCAGTGGATGCCTGCTTACTGGATAAACCTCGACATGAGCAGGAGACCTTGCCAACATCTTGATGAATCCGTCTTCAGTAACTCCTTCTACATATACAAAGTTCTCTCATTTCAGCCTGAATAAGGAACCTCAATTTCCTAGGCCTGAAATTTTATGAAAACATTCTATTCCAAACCGTCCACCCGATTGTCATTTACTGTGAACCCTAGATCAACTTCCTTTGAGAACCTCTAACTGCCTCCCATATCGTCGTCCATCCTCAGCAGGAAGTAGCTAGGAAGAGTCAGCACCCTTTTTCCCATCAGCAGTTAGAACTTGTGAGAGGAAGGCTTGATATAGGGTTCTATCACTTAAAAAATCTCCCAATCTCTAGGCCTGGGCAAGCTCAGTCCACAACTTCTAAGCTCTAACAAGGTTCTGAACAAAGCCATTGTCTTTGCTAATGGAAATTTGAAGTCATAGCAAACTTTTTATATCAGCAAAAGTGAGAGAATCTTTATTAGATATATATCCTTAATCCTTCCCTTACTGCTTCTTTAGATTGACACTTCTCCACCTGGCATTCCAGTCTGCACCATGCCTATTGCTGCTCATTTACTGGGTGCAATGGATAATGTGCCGAAGCAGAAAACTTTGGGCGTTGATTAATACTTCCTATAGAAGCATCAAGAATATTATGGGTCAGCCCCAAAACAGTTAGGTGATGAAATATGTAAAATTAATATTAGCCTTATTTGTTTAGAAGAATATAACATGGCACAAATACCTTTTCTTGGTGAAGGCCCTCACTGACTCCTCTGATGTACTTTTGTTAATTATTCTGTGCTTTTTTTTCTTTTTCTTTCTTTTCTCCACCTAGCTAGAAGGAGCGCTATTTGACAAGAAGAGCAAATGAAATAAAAATAAATAACTACTGGTTTTTCCTTCACCCTGTGCAAGAATGTCTTGATCAAAAAAGGGGGCTATGGGTGGTGTCTGTGGCTCAAAGGAGTAGGGCACCAGCCCCATATGCTGGAGGTGGTGGGTTCAAGCCCAGCCCCGGACAAAAACTGCAAAAAAAAAGGGAGGGGGTGCGGCTACGTAGCAACCTATGCAACAGGATATGCAGCAAGATGTGTAGCAACTTATAAAACAGGATGTGTAGCAACCTATGTAATAAGATATGTAACAACTTATGTAGTAACAGCATAGGTAGCAACCTATGTAGAAAGACATGTAGGAACCAGGACAACTGGCTTGCAGAGACAAAGTGGCAGTTACTGGACGTTAAGGAATAGACCTTGGCAGTTGGAAATGGATCAGCTGTGGAACTCCAGTGAAGCGGGTGGACCTGCAGGGAGGGGCACATGTTCTCAATAAATAGCAGCTGCGGAGGTTGCTTTGGGCCTTTTCCCCAACACGTATGGGAACGCTCACCTCCTGCAAGCTTACAATCCATTGTCTGGCCTGCTTCCTTGGTGACGGCGCTGACAGGATTTGTAGTACCCAGCAAAAGAACCCCTAAAGGCCCCTAACTGTCTCAGCCTGAGTCCCCGCACACCTCAACCCACCCCCCCTTGGGTTAATTCTGGGGACAGGTTTCAGAACAAGGAATTTCCCTGAGTTCCCAAAAAAATCCTAGCTACAGGTAAAACAATGGTGAAAGCTTATTCAAACTTAGTTTTCCAAGCTAAGTTTGTCCCGGTACCAACCACCACACTGTAGCCCCGTCCCTGAGCTAACTGGCCACATCCTGCTTCTGTGCTCCCCAGCTTGCCTGCCAACACAGCACAAAAAAGGTATAAAAGGCAGCCTGCTCTTCCATTTGGGCTGTTTTGCCCTTTGAGGCAGCAACCTGCCTGCTCAAGTGTAATAAATCACCATGGTCTCCTGCTCAGGTTTAATAAATCACCATCTGATTTATACCTGAAGTGGGGTCCGAGTTTTTCTTCCAGGTAGCAAATGATTACAACATTTCTGGTGGCCCCAGTGAGATTGCTAACCCTGGACCCCCCACCTAGGCCGCTGATGACCGGAGGCTCCAGGGAAAGGCCTTGGAGAGATGTTCCTCCGCCCTGGAGTCCTTGGACATGTGGTTCTTCCGCCCTGGAGTCCTGGGACGTGTGGTTCCTCTGCCTTGGAGTCCTGGGACGTGTGGAGCCAGGGCATAGGTTTCCAAAACTTCTGTAATGGGTGATTAATCAGTAAAACCCAGGTGTGTTTTGTAAGTTTGTTTAGATTTCTCGAGAGTTGGCGGTGGGGGGGCAGACCAGTTGGATGTAACTACATGGTTGGTTCCCCGGACAGAGGGAGATGTCTCCCTGTCCCAGGCCTGTATCATGCAAGTCTGTATCATGCAGCACTCACAGGAGTGAGTCTAGGTTTTCATCATGCAAGTCTGTACCATGCAGGGCTCACATGGGTGAATCCAGGTCTGTATCATGCGGGGCTCACATGGGTGAGTCTGGGTCTGTATCATGCGGGGCTCACACAAGTGAGTCCGGGTCTGTATCATGTGGGGCTCACACAAGTGAGTCCAGGTCTGTATCATGCGGGGCTCATGGGAGTGAGTCCAGGTCTGCATGATGCGGGGCTCACGGGAGTAAGTCCAGGTCTGTATCATGCAGGGCTCATACGAGTGAGTCCAGGTCTGTATCATGCAGGGCTCATACGAGTGAGTCCAGGTCTGTATCACGCAGGGCTCACAGGAGTGAGTCCAGGTCTGTATCATGCAGGGCTCACAGGAGAGAGTCCAGGTCTGCATCATGCAAGTCTGTTTCGCTTGGTTTCCTGGTCCTTTTTCTGCCTCTTAGTAAACTCCCTTTTCCATGTTAGTGAGATTGTGCCTGGTCTGTCCTAAGTCTGTCTAGGTTTTAGACTCACAAGAGTAAGTCTAGTCTGTCTCAAGTTTGCCTGGTCTGTCTCAAGTTTTTCTTCTTAGGACTCACAGAGGGTGGGTCTTCAGTTTGTTTGGCTAGTGTGTGTGAGTTGTTTGTCAAATTTGTGTTTGCTTTTTCCAATGGTTTGTCAGAATTCCTTTCAAAGACTAGTCAATTCCAAGTTTGGGTGTCAACATCTTTGTTTTCTTGTTGTCTGTCAACGTGTCAATGTACAATTTGTTTTAACCCAGACTACGGCCACTGGTTGTAGCTGGGGCACAAAAGCCGATTTTCACCCGGGGTGGCCGCTGAGAATTTCTCAGCCCCTGGTGAAAGACCAAATCTATCCCCCTGCCTCACCTGCCAACTAGTCTTTTTACCTTCTCTCTCTCTTATATCCCCTATGTCTCCCACTGCCCTTGACCTTGCTTTCTGGGTGGGAGTTGAAAATAGCCCGCTTGCAGTTAAAATCCTCTCTTTCCAGCAATTAAAGAGTTATTACAAAGTTAAAACTATTCTTATTGGCTGCCAAAGAACTGTGGTTGCTATGTTACAAATAGTTTTAAGATAAGGTGCTGGCATTCAGCAAAAGACCCAAGGTCAATTACTCATTTAGAACAAAAAAAAAAAGAAAAGAAAGAAAGAAAGTCCTCTTTAACAGCAGCCACTTGGCATTACTCAGGTTGGCACGCATTCTGCCGATCCTCAGACGGCTTTCAGGAGGGGCTATGGTCCGTCTGAGGGGAGGCACCCCTGGAAAACATCCCAGGGTCCCCAGAGGACCTTAATCCCTCAGAAGACCAGCTGACAATCACTCCTAAATTCACCTGAGAGTCTACCTCTGGAGGTAAGCCATTTTAACATCTAATTTTGGCTAATGTCTGCAGACATTATTATAATTATTCATGGTATTTTTGTTGTGCTTATTTGTCATGAATTGTTAGAAAAATATGTAACTGTTTGTTGAATTCAATTGTTATAATTTGTGTAGAGTCTCTGAGAAAAAGCCAAAAAGACAGGGACCTCAGGTTGCCGGTCTACTGGCCTGTCAAAAACTTTTTTAGAAGCATGAGAATCCTCAACCCTACTGGTCAGTCGGAGGCTCCAAGAAATGTGTGTTTGCACCCATCACCAGAAACACCATTAAAATAAAAGCAAGCATCCCATCAACCCCCAGGGCGTTAGATCACCCATGGGCCTGTAAAAACTATATGGAAAAGTGTTCTGGCTCTTGTTTTGAAAATATAAAAATGTAAGAGTAAATGTGAACTGAAGAGAAAAAGAAAAAAAGTATAAAGGAGTTTTAAAAGATTCCCTAGACCTCAGCATTCTATGCCTTGAGACACCTAAGTTTCAGTTCTTGTCAACAATTAGAGACAAGATAAAACAGACAATAAATGTTTGTCTGTTTTAATTCACTGTTTTCCTGCAACATTCTGGTTCCCTGATGGGAGTGCTCCCTAGCATCCTGACTGATGTCATTCCCTAAGAGCCATCCTGTACTAATTACACGGAGAGGAAGGCCCCAGCAGGGTGACAGGGAGGTCTCACGATGGTCCTCTGTGACAGCAACCCATGAATAAAAGAATAAACATGCAGGGAAAGAGAAAGTACAACCCCTGTGTATTTCACAACTGCCTCACCTCTGAAAAATGAAGTTTAACTACCCTGCTCCACTGTTCATATAGAATCTTATGTCGTAAATTTGTCCTGAAACAAAATAATTGTATAGAAAAGTGAAAGGCAAAACAAAGGTTAAAAAATGTCTAAAATATCTGTAAATTGTCTATTCAAGTTAAAGTTTACGTGTAATCCAGTTAACTATGTATTTCCTTTAACTTTCATTGGAAAGATAACATGTCTATAAGTATTGCTAACCTAACTTCAAACAGAACAAAAAAGCAGTTACATGGAACTGGGCTAGTTTGTCATGGCTTTTTGTTTTAAATATTGTTGATTCTTTCTGTGTTATGTTTTCCAGAAGTCAAGAAAATAATTTTCTGTCTTTTGAGCTATTTGTAGCTTTTCAAGCAATGTATGTACTTATGAGCAAAGTTTAAAACATGTATTTTTTTCTCTCCCTCCTCAAAATTTCTCTAAAATTTAAAAAAGCCATTTATAGGGCGGTGCCTGTGGCTCAGTGAGTAGGGCGCCGGTCCCATATGCCGGAGGTGGCGGGTTCAAACCCAGCCCCGGCCAAAAAAACCACAAAAAAAAAAAAAAAAAAAAAAGCCATTTATAAGAAATGAAAACACTGGTTAATTTACCAAGGCTTTGTCTGGAATAGCATTTCCAGAGGTGTCCAGACTGCACTAAGGAATTAAGGCTGACTTTATAAAGGCAAAAATGCCCTTTGGAAAACTGACCAGGTCCTCATCAGTAACATTTCCTGATCTGTGGTAAGTAACGAAGGTCACTTGCTGTTGGGTCCGGGAATCAAAATATACTTGGGGACCTCAAGAGAAGAGGAATTTACCCAGTGCATACAGGTATCTAATGGCACAGGTGAAACCTGGGCTTGTGAAAGGCTTTCAAGAAAGTCCAGCCTGAGATTCCTTATAAAAAAGGTTCCAGCAAAGCCAATTTTAAAGGAAAAAGTGCCTAGATGGCCAATAATTATTCTTACTGCACTTTATGCAAATAATCAGACCCAGCATACTGAAAGTACAGTTTATTTGGCAACTAAGTTAATTCTGCTATAATTTGTCTTTAATATAAAGAGAAATTAAAAAGAGAAAAATGATTCAAAGAGAAAACAAGTTGTGACCCACCTGTATTAAATCCCAGCCTTGTCTGTAATGTCAACTCATAAAATGAAACATAACTGTTTTACTAATCTGTTAAATGGGGCTAAGAGACGGGTCAAAGAGTATAGAATTATATACAGTAGTTATATTTACTCTGCAGCCCTAACACTCAACAGAGAATGCCTGTAGGCTACACTAAAGAATTTGTGTAGTATCAAATGTTAATTTCCCAGTAAATGATGTAACTGTAACACTGCATCCTACTGTGCCTAATACATATACTCTACTGAGTTTGCTGCTGACAAAAACCAAGTGGCCCACTTGCCTGGACTTACAGGATAACATCTAGAGACAGTCAACATGCCCTGCTCCAGCCACATACGGAGATCTGGCTGGTCAACGCACGGCTGAAGCCTGAGGAAACTCCTTGAAGGACTTGTCTTAATTGGATTTTTGGACTTTGGGAAAAAAGGGGAAATGTCACAGGGAAAAGTAAAAACTCTTATGTGGTGATTAGCCCACCACCACGGTACTATTAAGGCCTGAGTAGAGAACCCAAGAAGAGTCACAGTCCCTAAGACCTCAGTGCTAAAATATCAGCACCTCCAGAAACAAGCTGATATTGAGACCCTAAATCAACTCCTAGGACATGAGATGACCGACAGGTCTGTTAAAAAGTATGTGAAAGTGTGTAAGTGTGGTGTAACTGAGAAAACTCTGAGAGTGGAGTTAGACCTCCCTTCACAGGGTCTAAGAAAGTGTTAGTTTGCTTCCTATGGCTAAGTGGCAGCTCAAGTAAAAATCGAGACTGCCCTGGTTAAAAAACGGGTTAGAATTGTATACATGTGAGTGCTTAGAGAATGACTAAGACAGGTAACAATGGTGGGGCTTCGCCCCCCTTGCCCCCCGTTCATGGGGTGAAACGAATGTGTAAGTGTGGCCTTCTTCCCTGCTCCAACTTTGTCCCCTGGCTATTAAGTCTTTGCTGCAGTTTTTGTCTAGGGAGGGGATTAGAGTGTATGCTCCTTAGTCAAGGTAGAGCCAGGTAACTTACGCCAGGTAAAATGTTTTTACCAGCCAGGTAACTTACGCCTGGTAAAATGTTTAAAACTGCTTTGTTCATAAACTTTCTGAAGCTCAGAGAGTTTGTGCCTGGAGATGGGAGTCTGATACATACCAATTATCAGCCTCTTTTCAGTGACACAGATGAATCAAGGATTTGATTTCCAAAAAGACCAGTGGGGAATGTAGTACCCAGCAAAAGGCCCCCTAAAGGCCCCCTACTGTCTCACCCTGAGTCCCTACATGTCTCAAACCTCCCCCCTTGGGTTAATTCTGAGAACAGGTTTTAGAACAAGGAAATTCCCTGAGTTCCCAAAAAACTCCTAGCCACAGGTAAAACAATGGTGAAAGCTTATTCAAACTTAGTTTCCCAAGTTAAGTTTGTCCTGGTGCCAATTGCCAGGCTGTAGCCCCACCCCTGAGCTAACCGGCCACGTCCTGCTTCTGTGCTCCCCAGCTCGCCTACCAACACAGCACAAATATGTTATAAAAGACAGCCTGCTTTTCTCTTTGGAGCCGTTTGCCCTTTGGGGCAGCGACCCGCCTGTGCAGGTATAATAAACCATCATCTGATTTATACCTGAAGTGTGGTCTGAGTTTTTCTTTCAGGTAGCAGATGAGTACAACAGATTCAATACATTTTAGCTATTAAAAAAGATTATTTGTGTCTAAAGATGTTCTTATAGAATTATTTATAATAAAAAAACACTGAATGCTGTTAACAACGGGAAATTGCAGTCAATTATATAGTAAATGCTTCTATTCAAGGAGTTCTTACAAAAACCACTAAAGGAGGTAATATAAAAGTGGAAAATTAAAATATTTGTATAATGAATTCTTTAAAAATATTGACTAGAATATATCTCCATGATCATACACAATTAAGGGAAATGAATTTACATATGATTAATGTTTGAAAATGGTTCAAAAGAAAGAAAAATAGCTCTTAGGGCGGCGCCTGTGGCTCAGTTGGTAGGGCGCCGGCCCCATATACCGAGGGTGGTGGGTTCAAGCCCGCCCCGGCCAAACTGCAACCAAAAAATAGCCAGGCGTTGTGGCGGGCGCCTGTAGTCCCAGCTGCTCGGGAGGCTGAGACAAGAGAATCACTTAAGCCCAGGAGTTGGAGGTTGCTGTGACCTGTGTGAGACCATGGCACTCTACAGAGGGCCATAAAGTGAGACTCTGTCTCTACAAAAAAAAAAAAAAAAAAGAAAAAGAAAAATAGCTCTTAGATGATTGTGAACTTTGGTTTATTTTTCAAAATTTCTTTTGGTTTCCAAATATTTTAAACATGTTATGCTGTCACAGTATATGGATACTTACTTTTTTGTTGAATAGGTACTTCTATGGTCTGAAAAGCAGTGTCTCCCCAGCTGTGTTCACTGAAATTTTAACCCCTAAGCTGAAGATGTAGGAAATGGAGCCTTTGGAAGGTGATAAGTGAAGAGAGCAGAACACACATGGTTGAAATTAGTGCCCTTACAAAAGAGACGCCAGTAAACTAACCAGCCTCTTCCACCATATAAAGACACAGCAAGGTCTTGTCTTTGAACCAGGAAGGGGGCCCTCACCAGAGCACAAATCTGATACCACCTTGATTTTGTGCTTCTTGGACTCTAGAAATGTGAGAAAAAATTATATTGCTTATTAACTAAGCTATCTTTGGGAGTTTATTATGGTAAGGCAAACAGACTGAAAATTGGTTAATTGTGTTAAATGTCTAAGTGTTCAATTTCAGTAACTATTAAAAATTAAAGCTAAACAAAATAAATAAGCAGGGTAAAACTAAAAACATGATATTTCCCACAAGGATCCTTCTCTGTAAAATTCAAATATACCTAGTCTTTATCCAGTTGTATTTTGGATTGTCTTTGGAGGAATGAATCTTGAAAAAAGAAGTTAAATGCTAAAACATCCATAGCTAAATGATTCCCCAGTTTAACTTTTTTTTTTTTTTTTGTGGTTTTTGGCCGGGGCTGGGTTTGAACCTGCCACCTCCGGCATATGGGACCGGCGCCCTACTCCTTGAGCCACAGGCGCTGCCCCCCAGTTCAACATTTTAAAAACTTTTAATTGTAAGGTTAGAATTTTCTTATTTTCTAAATTCTATTTAAAATGTATTAATCCTTTATTTTTTTAGGTATTATAGAATATCTTAGGCTATTAAATCAATCTTATTAAACTGTCTAACTTACATTGTAATTTCTCTGTGTAAAATGGATGAAGTTTATGGTTCAGGGGCTCCCAGGAGAAAACTCACATGGTATATTTATTTATTTAGCCTTATTCTATGATGTACTTATTACATTTTCCTTCAGTACTTTTTCTTTCTCTACTTTTCATCTAAACTATTTTGTTTATTTGTTTCTTTATTCTGCATGTCATTTCTTCAAAAGAAATGGTAAAGTCCTGTTTGCCTGGTGATGCAATTGTGGTTTCAGAAGACAAAGTGATTGTGGAAAAGCTACAGAGTAAATTTCACTTTCTTCATTGTTCTATTTGTGTTTATAGCCATATTTTAGAACATGCTCATTTTTTAGGTAACGTTTGAACAATACTTTTTACTGGCTTGCATATATTTATGCTATGAGACACAAAATTTAAGTATCACAACACGAACTTCACCGTTTTCTCATTGTCTGAAGGTCAAGTTTTGCAGCCTTTTCAAGAATATTCTGCAATCACAATTTATCTTTAAAGCCTTTTTTCCTACAACTCATTCAGGCAAGTCTTAGCTCGCAGTTGATCTGTTCTAATCATTTATCTCCATACATATGCTGTGTTTGTGCCTTTGTTTACGTGTTTCATCCTGAGTACAGCTTCCATTTGTGGAAATCACTTTCAGTGGAAGAGCTAAATTACGACGTCTCTTACAAAGTCATAAGAGAGTATTCGTATTTCTGTCCTATAAACTCTTATATACTTTGCTAGAGATGGGGATGAGAATATTTGACATAGATGTAACATGAGTAATAATAGATTAGCCAGGCAATATAAGTTGATGTGTGAGAATCAAGACAATTCAAAAGACCCTAAGTAAAAAAAAATATATATATATATATATATATTATATCTGACAAATATAGATATGGTCAAATTATGAGACGGAGGATGAAAGGAAGCACTGTTTTGTTCTAACTGTGAGGTTTAAGGATGGAAAGTTAGTTTAAAATGGTCAATGTGTTGTTTACGGATGAATTTTGATATTTTGAAACATGTAAACATTATGGAATTATTAAATCAAGCTAATTAACATATCGATCAAAAATAAATAAAATCATCAATATATTTGGTTCTCTAAATTCTATGCCAATTTTTTATCTAATCATTGAATTAGAGTTTAGAATTAAGCATCCTTGACAAATAATTAGGATTATTTATCTTGATGTGACATGTTTTTGAAGTAAACACGTAAAGTGACATGTTTTTGAACTAAACAAAATAGAGGAAAATGTCTGGAGATGCCTTGTTTCCTATTATATAAAAAGAGAACATGTAAAGAAAGACCAAAGTAACCACCCATTGTTCTCTATGTGATGTATGTAGATAATATGAAGGAAAAAATAAGGAGTGACAAGATACTCTAGGCAGTGTTTTTCTACCTTTTTCTTTTCTATTTTTAATCTCACAACACACTTTAACTTATAGCTAAAATTCCACAGCACAGTAAAATTATGTTGATCAAAAAAAAGAGTAAAAAAAAAAAGACTATACTTACTGTGCTTTGAATTTCTTTTGAAAATAATTTAACAAATGATCTTTAAAAAATTTCATGGCACACCTAAGATCCTCTAATGGCACACCATGTGGCACACAGGTTGAAGATCACTGCTCTAGGAGCTGTAGAAAAATTTATAGAGAGGGGAAGGAACTTGCTACTTTTTAGTTGGATCATAGAAGATTCTAGTAGATAAGTGCTACTTAAGAAGCTTGATTTTGGAATTTTGGAAAGGTATTCCTTGCCCTGAATCCAGCGTTTTTTGTTTATTAAAAAAAAAAAATCATCTACAGAAATTTCATGAATGTCCTTCAGAAATTCCATTAGCCAGACAAGCAAAACATTTATGCATACATTTCCTTTTTTACTTTAAAAATTGCTCTCATGAAAACATGAATTTTTTGATGTTCTGAAAGTATTTATTCCATGCAAAAGACTGCTATATGAGATGCTATTTTAGTTTATTATTATTAATAATTATGTTAATAAAAGCAACAATTCATATAATTGAGCCCACTTTCTTTACTGAATTGAAATTTGATTTTGTGTTTTTGCTTAATTTTATACGTTTTCTTTAGGCAGTGGAAGCATATTTTTATAAGAAAAAAAAATGTGAATGCTATATTTTTCTATGTTTATGTTAAAAATCATTTTCTAATAAATGATATGCATAAAAGTGCTTAAATGTAATTTTTATGGAGGTCTCTAAACATACAGTTTTTCATCAATTTCTATAATGCCCAAAAGGTTAACAACTCTTACCACAAGTGAGCTGCAGTCTTGACTGTGTGTTCTGAGAATGAGTACCTTGAATGTAATTGTCAGAGTATGTCTGTCTAGAAGATCTGTTTATAACTATCTACAAGTGTGTACACATATGTAGATACAAAGTGAGTACCTTATTTAAAGTTTTTATGACACACAACACATAGGGAAAACCAAGATAGTTGTAACCTCAATCTGATGTTGGTTTTATAATGATTTTAGAATTCATATATCACATAACAAAATAGAATTCATATGTCACATAATTCACCCATTTAAAGTGGACCATTCATTGATTTTTGGCATGTGCAGATATGTGCAATGATTATCAGTATCAATATTGGAATATTTTCACAACCTTCGAATGAACGCTACGCCCTTCATCTATTAACCTTCTATTCTCCATCTTCCAATCCAAAGCAACCACTAACCTAATTTTGACACTAAAGATTTGCCTATTCTGTATCTTTCATTTAATGAAATCATGTGTTATGTGGTCTTCATTTATTTCAAGGTTCCATCCATGTTGTAGTATGTATAGGCCTTTCATTTATAATATTTCCTTGTATAGAATACCAGTAGAGCATGGGGTGAATGCGGAGATGTTGCTCAAAGGGGATAAAATTTCAGTTAGACCAGAGAAATACATGATAAATATTTGAGGAGATAGATAGGTAAATTAGCTTGATTCAATCATTTCACATTCCACATTTGATCCAAACATTCCATACAGTATACATAAAAGAGTTCTTTTATAAGTTACTGGGAAATGGAATTAAAAAATGAAAAGGAAAATTCTTCCTCTGCATAAGCTCCATCAAGTTATAGACACTTTTGTAGTCATGTAGTCCATCCCTAAAGAACTGAAGCTCCCAGGAATATAACAATGTCCAGGTAGTCTTTTTTTACATTGTTACACAAAGAAAAATGTGTACCTGATGCATATTTTTTAAGATGAGGAAACAAAAATTAGTAAGAAGGAGCCAAATCAGGACTATAAAGTGGATGGCTAATAACTGACCATTGAATGTCTTACAAAATTGCTCTTGTTTGCTGAGAACAATTAGTAGGAATGTGTTCATGGTGCAGTTTTCTTGGGTATTTCTCTGATAAAACTTTTGACCACTTTTCTTAAAACACTCTCAAAATAAGCAGATATTATTGTGCCTTTAGGAGGCAGAAAGTCAACAAGGAAAATGCCTTGAGCTTCTCAAAAACCTTTTGCCATGACCTGTACACATTTGCTTTGACTGAACCACTTCCATCTCTTGTTTTGATTGTGCTTTGTCTTCAGGATTGTACTGGTAAAGTCATGTTTGATTTCCTGTTACAATTCTTTGAAGAAATGCTTTAGGATATTGATCCCACTTGTTTAACGTTTTCATTGAATGTGTTGCTCTTGTCCGAAGTCGATCTGGGCACAAAGTTTTGGCAACCATCAAGTGGATAGTTTGGTCAACTTTAATTTTTCAATTAAAAGTCTATAAGGTAAATCATTTGGGATGTCTATGATGTTGGCTATTTTTTGTGCTGTTATCAGTACTTTTCAATTGGGGCAGATATAAGATTTATTTTTTGCTCATAAATTGATGCAAAAGGTCTGCTGCTACAGTTTCATCCTTAATATCATCTTATCACTTCTTAAGATGAATTATCTATTTGTAAAATGTTGATGTATTTGAAGTTTTTTTTTTTTTTGAGACAAAGTCTCACTATGTCACCCTTGATAGAGTGCTATGATATCACATCTCACAGCAACCTCAAACTCTTGAGCTTAAGTGATTCTCTTGCCTCCGCCTCCCTAGTAGCTGTGCCACAAGGCCCAGCTATTTTTTTTTTTTTGTGTGTGTGTAGTTGTCATTGGTCTTTAGTAGTCCTGGGCTGGCTTCGAACCCTGCAGCCCCTGTGTATGTGGCTGGCACTCTAGCCACTGAGAAATGGGCACTGAGCATGATTTATTTGAGATTTTTACTCCATATACTTTTTTTTTTTTAACCATGTTTATGTCAAGCTTCATCATAAATTTGATGTTTGTTCTTGCTTCAATTTTAGTGGAATTCATATTGCTCTGATAGGGATTTTTTCAAACTGATGTCTTAATGTTCTTATTGCCTCAAACTAGATTCTGTTCAATTTATTCTAACATGTTAGTATAAGTTTATTTTGTTGCAAAAATTATTGAAATCCATGCATAGTTTTTTGATAATATTTATTTTCCGTGACCTTTGGGAGATTCCTTATACCTCGTAACATGACTCTGTACTCCATTAACATATACAGATGTAATTTGTCAAAAAAATATTTAAAAATGGTGAATAACAATAAAAAAGAAAATAGTGAAAGTAAAAAGACAACCTACAGAGTAGGAGAAAATATTTGCAAGTAATACGCCTGGTCAGAGGTTTGTAAGTAGAATACATGACCAGTGCTTTCTAACTAAATATAAAGATAGCACTAGCCAAATTTTAAAATGGGCAAAGAATCTCAAGAGACACCTTTCCAAAAGAGATATATGAATGGAAAATAAGCACACGAAAAGATGATTGATATCATTCATCATCTGGAAAATGCAAATCTGAACTCCAATGAAGTACTGCATCAGACCCATTAAAATTTTTATAATAAGTACTGGTAAGAATTTGGTTACGTCAGTAACAAGTGTCATACATCATCGGTGGGAATTAAGATGATGTGATCATTTTGGGAAAGATCTGGCAGTTCCTCAAACTCAAATACAGAGTTAATATATAATGTATTTTAAAAGGTTTTTTTTTTGTTTCTTCTGATGTTAAACTCATGAAATATTTCAAAGAACTTGGATCTCTGTGAGGCATTATCTTCAGAATAATTAGTGAAAACAAGTTGTGACAAGTACAGGAAATGCTTTTCTTCTTTTATAATGTCATTTTCCAAGAGCAAAATGAACTAGAATTTGAAAAATCTTTTGGTCAGATTAACTTCTCATTCATGCACAATTTGTAACAGGAAAGGCCATCAGACACAGATATTTCAGGATCTGGGGAAAGTAAATCTATGTAACTGAGAACTGAGGTTGGTTGTAGCTGATCATAACACAATAGACCTTAATTATGTCATTCATCATAGCAAAAATGGAAAGGAACAGAAATCACATTTAAATTTCTCACTGACTTACAAGGTTTTTACCTCCAAGTTTCATGTAGCCCATGGTAATTTACCACCATTTCATTACAATATTTTTCAAATCTTCTATAGCTCAGTATTAGCCTTCATCTTCCATTACAACTGTAATAGAGTACTTTTGATTCTGCCTTTCAGCCTCTGTTCTTTTATCTATTCTTTCTAGTTCAGTGTGAATGTTCCTTAAGTGTCAGTTGATCTGCTGAATTTCCATACACTCTAGTTAAAGCTTTTTATAAGTCCTTTCCACATTGAGAGATTGAATCTTCATCTCCCTCTGTACTCTAATCCTCCAAAGATAATACAAACCTAATACATCACCTTTTAGCTATCTGAAAATAATGCATAAACCATGTCTGTTTCCTTTTATTCATATTTTTATTTGAATCTTTCAAAGCAATGCTTAACTGATTTGTTTTTATATACTTGGTCTGACAAAAATATTGAAAGCAGTGTGCCAAAAACTACTATTGTGCTATTTGGTGTGCAAAGTCCATAACCATTATATTTTCACTGAAGATTGAAACATTTATTAATATAAGAGGATCTTGATCTCATATATCTTTTTTCTAGAGCACCACATCAATGGATGTTAAAGCTGCTATTCTGTATAAATTTTGTCTTGTTATCTTTCTCACTTGCTAGTACCATAGCACTTTTTTTCACTTTCTTCTCAGTTCTTATAAACATTTTAATTGGAATTTCAAAGAAGGTAAAACTGCGACTGATTACTTGCCAAAGTCTGAGCCCAGAACACACCCCCATATGTTACCAACTTCAGTATACAGCTTTAACTCCTGTTTCTGCTACTCTCCACACATTTTCCACACATTTTATGTAAAAATGTGTCAAATCTTCTACACATTTGCCTTCTTTATATACCATATAATTTTATCATAACTTACCAAAGGAAAAAAGCACTTCACAATACTTGTCAGAAAATATAAACTCAAGTTGTCTGTACTCCAAGGCCTATCAAACGCCTAGGAGAGGAGTTATTTTTAGAGAAGGTTGTGCAAATGTGGGGAAGTGTCCCCCGTGCTTTTATATTCTAAGGCTTATTCTTTGATTAAGTTGCATTTCTAAACACTAATATAGATTTTCCAAGAATCACTTTATAGAAATTATATCTAATGTTGATATCTTGAGTTTCCTTAATTATAAGAAATTAAAGTAAGAAAATTACTTTTTGAATTAGTAAAAATTTATTTCCAAAGGCATTGCTTATAAGCAATGTGAGAAAATGTTCCCAAATGACAATAAGTGATTTTATTTATGACAAAACCCTATTAAAATTTTGCTTTCCTTAAGACTCTCATTTTTCTAATAGGAATGTCTATTATTACATTTTCCTTTTTGTTCTGGTTTTCAGTAAATTTGTAGCCAAATTTTATATCCTGCTAGTGTGTTGGGAAAGGAATTTATGGGTAGTGGGTGTTGAAACTTCCATGGACCACTCTGAGGGAGAGTTTGGGTATTTGTTATTTGCTTGTTTCATCTGTGAGGAAATATAATTAAAATAGTTTTGGATAAAAGAATTGAAATGTATCACTTGAAAAGTATGGCAGAGTAATGCTATTATCTATCTCTATTATATAAATTTAAAAAGGGAAATAGACAAAAGTGTTTGATTTGATCTTGAGTCTTTTATCTTCAACTATGTCTATGAAAATATTTTTATGCATACTTTATTGTAATATTTCTGTTGAAGAATGGAACAAGTTCTTATCCTGCAACTACAAATTAAAGAGGAAAACCATAGTTTTGTGTGCTCAATGCCAATTATCTTGGTACAAAATGAGGTAGGTCACCATTGTGCTTTGAATATTTTTGTCCCATCCAACACTATGTAGAAATAATACCCAATGCAAAGAGCAAAGATGTGGGGAGGTGAGGCCTAATGGGCTGTCTTTAGGTCATGAAGTCTCTGTCCTCATGAGTGGATTAATGAGACTACTTCTATGAAATCAACTTATATTTACTCACACTTTCTTATGAAAGATAGAACACAATTATAGCCCAGGATGAAGGAGAGAAATGGAGAGGGAAGGGAGGGGAGGGAGGAGGTGTGATAGAAGGAGGGTAAAAGGCAGGACCACACCTATGGAGCATATTGCAAGGGTACAAGTCAAATCTGTCAAGTGTGAACATAAATGTCTTAACACAATAATCAAGTAAATGAGGTGAGAGCTATATTGATTAGTTTGATGTAAGCATGTCAAATTATATAAAGAAATCAACACATTGTACCCCACATATGCATACATGTATTCAGATCTATGTGTATATGACTTAATAAAAAATAAAAAAAAAAGGGTTTGCAGAGTAGGCTGATTCTGCTTTGCGTTTCTGCCATGTGGGAACTCAGCACACATCTCTGCCTTGCCCTGAGCATTCAGTGAGAAAGCCATCATCAGATGGTGGTGCCTTGATTTGGACTTCCCAGCAACCAGAGAATGGATTTCTCTTCTTTTTAAATTACCCAGTTTGTGGTATTCTGTTAGAGTAGCGCAAAATAGAGGAGGACAGCCGCGGCAGGGTGGAGGGGCGCCAATACGCTCTGTCCACAGAGCTCTTTCTCTGTATACCTGCCAATACAGTTCAATTCTCTTAGAATTTTGAACTGCTTAAAAGCCAGAGATCCTGTAAATAATAAGGAATGTTCTTGGAGAGGGTGCCAAAAGGGTGAACTAGGTCCAGCCTCACAAAAGCTGCTCTTACAGGCAGTGAAGGGTGGATGTTCACCTTGGGAGTGATTGTCTAAGAGAGAGAACGTGAGGAACCGAGAGAGGGACAGGAGGCCTCCGAAGGGTCAGAGAGCGAGGTGGGGCGACCAGCACTGCAGGACCGCATGTGAGGACAGACGGGAGAAGCGAGGGCTCCTCCCTGCCCAGGTGGCCTTGCCGTCCCCTGCGTGAGCAGGATGGACCCACGCAGGGAGCAGGCTGGGGAATGAGAAGGAAGGCTGCTCTGCGGGGAGGCAGAGTCAGGTTCCTGGGACTCAGGAGCCGGGCACTGAGATTCCATCCGGGCGCTGTGTCTGGGCAGGGCCAGACCACCTGTCACCGGCCCATCTCCCCTCGCGGGCCGGGAACTCCGGTCTGTCCAGTGGATGTGTACTGGGCACCCCACCACTTTCGGGGTGCGGGGGCACATTCAGTGTTTGGGCTGCCGCGCACTGAGTCCCTCGGCCACCAGCAGGCCTGGGCAGGGCAAGGCCCAGGCCACCATGGGCTGACCAATGCTGCCACCGCCAGACCTGGGCAGGCAGCTGGCTCCCTTTGCATGGAACCCACAGCCGGTGACAACCCGGGAGGAACAGAAATAGCGGCAGAGTGCAAGGCTCCTAGTGCCCTAGAGGGGAGGCCGAGTCGGACTCCAATCTGTAGTCCCAGGACCCTTCCTCTCATCCCAGAGCACAGTGTTCCCCGCAGAGCAGAGTAAGTGCCACAAACAGGTTTTAGAGGAGAAGAAATCAGCATGAGAGCGCTAACCAAATGAAAACACAGGCTGTTTTGCTACCCATAAAGGATCACACTGGTTCTCCAGCAACAGACTCCAACCAACAGGAGCTGGAAGAAATGTCAGATGTTGAATAGAGAATATGAATGGGAAGTAAGAGCAAGGGGATTGATGAGAAAGTTAAAAATCAACACGAAGAAATCCATCCCCACCCCTCAAAAAATTAAGGAAATAAATAAAACATGTACAGAGGAGACAAAAAAGAAAAGATGTAACAGAACTTAAGGAAAGGAGAAAGTCATTGAGGGAATTTCAAAATGAATGTTTTTAACCCCAGACTAGATGAAGCTGAAGAAAAAGTTTCAGAGCTTGGTGAAAAGGTTTTGAAATTAACCTGGGCAGTCAAAAATACCCAATATAGAATTAAGAGGAGTGAGTGATCTCTCTGAGAAATACAGCACTATGTAAGATGCCAGGCACTTAAAGGAAAACAGAAAATAAAACAAACATAGGAAGCACAAATAAAACAAATCTTACAAAGTCCTGGACTAAAGCGCTAGCATACTAACAATTCCATCAAATGTAAATGGCCTTAAAATACCAATTAAAGCCCCTCCGCCGGCGTCGCCACTGGGAGGTGCTGCCGCTGTCGCTGCTGCTCGTCTGAGTTGCAGAATCCAGAGAGGAGGCAGAGCAAGATGGCAGCCAAGTAACAGCTTCCTTGCATCTGGGCACCGTGAGTCTGGGGATATAGGACTCCAGGCATCTCTGGCTGGTGGGATCTGCCTATCATCATCCTTGAGAGTATACAGGGAGTCAGCGAGAGACTTCTGGACCCCAAGAGGAGGACTAAAACAGTGGAAAACCAGCAAGTGGTCGCGTGTGTTCAATCCGTCTAAACCCGCCCGCAACTTCCACAGGCACGAGAACTTAAAGAGCAAGAGGAAGTGAAAGGAAAATTAGGGCAAGGAAACAGATAAAAGAAATGACCCATGAGGAAGAATCAGCAGAAAACTCCAGGCAACATGAAGAACCAGTCCAGAACAACCCCGCCAAGGGACCATGAGGTAGCCACTGCAGAGGATTCCACCTATACAGAAATGTTAGGAATGACAGAAAGGGAATTTAGAATACACATGTTGAAAACAATGAAAGAAATGATGGAAACAATGAAGGAAACTGCTAATAAAGTGGAAAATAACCAAAAGGAAATCCAAAAACAGAATCAAATCAGAGATGAAGGATATGAAGAATATAAAAAGGATATAGCAGAGCTGAAGGAAATGAAACAATCAGGGAACTTAAAGATGCAATGGAAAGTATCAGCAACAGGTTAGACCATGCAGAAGAAAGAATTTCAGAGGTAGAAGACAAAGTTTTTGAGATAACTCAGATAGTAAAAGAGGCAGAAAAGAAGAGAGAGAAAGCAGAACGTTCACTGTCAGAATTATGGGACTTTAGGAAGCGTTCCAACATATGAGTTATAGGAATTCCAGAAGGGGAAGAAGAATGCCCGAGAGGAATGGAAGCCATACTAGAGAATATTATAAAAGAAAATTTCCCAAATATCACCAAAGATTCTGACACACTGCTTTCAGAGGGATATCGGACCCCAGGTCGCCTCAACTCTAACCGAGCTTCTCCAAGACACATTGTGATGACCCTGTCCAAAGTCAAGACAAAAGAAAAGATTCTGCAAGCTGCCAGGAGTAAGCGCCAGTTGACCTACAGGGGCAAATCCATCAGAGTGACCGCAGACTTCTCTAATGAAACTTTCCAAGCAAGAAGACAATGGTCATCTACCTTTAATCTACTTAAACAGAACAATTTCCAGCCCAGAATTCTGTACCCTGCTAAGCTAAGCTTCAAAATTGACGGAGAAATCAAATCATTTACGATATACAAACATTGAGGAAATTCGCCACAACAAGACCAGCTCTACAGGAAATACTTCAACCTGTTCTGCACACTGACCACCACAATGGATCAGCAGCAAAGTAAGAACTCAGAAATTAAAGGAAGAACCTAACCTCCACACTGATGCAAAAGATAAAACTAAGCAATGGACTCTCACCAAATAAGACGAATAGAATACTACCACACTTATCAATTATCTCAACAAATGTTAATGGCTTGAATTCCCCACTGAAGAGACATAGATTGGTTGACTGGATTAAAAAACACAAGCCATCCATTTGCTGTCTGCAAGAAACACACCTGGCTTCAAAAGACAAATTAAAGCTCCGAGTCAAGGGTTGGAAGACAATTTTTCAGGCAAATGGAATTCAGAAGAAAAGAGGAGTTGCAAACTTATTTTCAGATACATGTGGATTTAAAGCAACTAAAGTCAAAAAAGACAAAGATGGTCACTTTATATTGGTCAAGGGAAAAATACAACACGAAGACATTTCAATTCTAAATATCTATGCACCCAATTTAAATGCTCCCAGATTCTTGAAACAGACCTTACTCAGTCTGAGCAATATGATATCTGATAATACCATAATAACAGGGGACCTTAACACTCCTCTTACAGAGCTGGACAGAACCTCTAAACAGAAATTAAACAAGGATATAAGAGACCTAAATGAGACCCTAGAACAACTGTGCTTGATAGACGCATATAGAACACTCCATCCCAAAGATAAAGAATATATATTCTTCTCATCACCCCATGTAACATTCTCCAAAATTGATCATATCCTGGGACACAAAACAAATATCAACAGAATCAAAAGAATTGAAATTTTACCTTGTATATTCTCACACCATAAGGCACTGAAGGTGGAACTCAACTCTAAGAAAAATGCTCGACCCCACACAAAGGCATGGAAATTAAACAATCTTCTGTTGAATAACAGATGGGTGCAGGAAGAAATAAAACAGGATATCATTAACTTCCTTGAGCATAACAACAATGAAGACACAAGCTACCAAAACCTGTGGGATACTGCAAAAGCAGTTTTGAGAGGAAAATTCATTGCTTTAGATGCCTACATTCGAAAAGCAGAAAGAGAGCACATCAACAATCTCACAAGAGATCTTATGGAATTGGAAAAAGAAGAACAATCTAAGCCTAAACTCAGTAGAAGAAAAGAAATCTCCAAAATCAAATCAGAGATCAATGAAATTGAAAACAAAAGAATCATTCAGAAAATTAATGAAACAAGGAGTTGGTTTTTTGAAAAAATAAATAAAATAGATAAACCATTGGCCAGACTAACGATGAATAGAAAAGTAAAATCTCTAGTAACCTCAATCAGAAATGATAAAGGGGAAATAACAACTGATCCCACAGAGATACAAGAGATCATCTCTGAATCCTACCAGAAACTCTATGCCCAGAAATTTGACAATGTGAAAGAAATGGATCAATATTTGGAATCACACCCTCTCCCTAGACTCAGCCAGGATGAAATAGAGCTCCTGAACAGACCAATTTCAAGCACTGAGATCAAAGAAACAATAAAAAATCTTCCAACCAAAAAATGCCCTGGTCCAGATTGCTTCACTCCAGAATTCTATCAAACCTTCACGGAAGAGCTGATTCCTGTACTGCAGAATTTATTCCAAAAAATTGAGGAAGAAGGAATCTTCCCCAACACATTCTATGAAGCAAACATCACCCTGATACCAAAACCAGGAAAAGACCCAAACAAAAAGGAGAATTTCAGACCAATCTCACTCATGAACATAGGCGCAAAAATTCTCAACAAAATCCTAGCCAATAGATTACAGCTTATCATCAAAAAAGTCATTCATCATGATCAAGTAGGCTTCATCCCAGGGATGCAAGGCTGGTTTAACATACGCAAGTCTATAAACGTTATCCACCATATTAACAGAGGCAAAAATAAAGATCACATGATGCTCTCAATAGATGCAGAAAAAGCATTTGATAAAATCCAGCATCCTTTTCTAATTAGAACACTGAAGAGTATAGGCATAGGTGGCACATTTCTAAAACTGATTGAAGCTATCTATGACAAACCCACAGCCAATATTTTACTGAATGGAGTAAAACTCAAAGCTTTTCCTCTTAGAACTGGAACCAAACAAGGTTGTTCTCTGTCACCTTTACCATTCAATGTAGTGCTGGAAGTTCTAGCCAATACAATTAGGCAAGACAAGGAAATCAAGAGAATCCAAATGGGAGCAGAGGAGCTCAAACTCTCCCTCTTTGCTGATGACATGATCTTATACTTAGAGAACCCCAAAGACTCAACCACAGGACTCCTAGAACTCATCAAAACATATAGTAATGTTTCAGGATAAAAAATCAATGTCCACAAGTCAGTAGCCTTTGTGTACACCAATAACAGTCAAGATGAGAAGCTAATTAAGGACACAACTCCCTTCACCATAGTCTCAAAGAAAATGAAATACCTAGGAATATACCTAACGAAGGAGGTGAAGGACCTCTATAAAGAAAACTATGAAATCCTCAGAAAGGAAATAGCAGAGGATAGTAACAAATGGAAGAACATACCATGCTCATGGATGGGAAGAATCAACATTGTTAAAATGTCTATACTTCCCAAAGCAATCTACCTATTCAATGCCATGCCTATCAAAATACCAACATTGTATTTTCAAGATTTGGGAAAAATGATTCTGCATTTTGTATGGAACCAGAAAAAACCCCGTATAGCTAAGGCAGTTCTCTGTAACAAAAATAAAGCTGGGGGCATCAGCATGCCAGATTTTAATCTGTACTACAAAGCCATAGTGCTCAAGACAGCATGGTACTGGCACAAAAACAGAGACATAGACACTTGGAATCGAATTGAAAACCAAGAAATGAAACTAACATTTTACAACCACCTAATCTTTGATAAACCAAACAAGAACATACCTTGGGGGAAAGAGTCCCTATTCAATAAATGATGTTGGGAGAACTGGATGTCTACATGTAAAAGACTGAAACTGGATCCACACCTTTCCCCACTCACAAAAATTGATTGAAGATGGATAAAGGACTTAAACTTAAGGCATGAAACAATAAAAATCCTCCAAGAAAGCATAGGAAAAACACTGGAGGATATTGGCCTGGGAAAAGACTTCATGAAGAAGACTACCATGGCAATTGCAACAACAACAAAAATAAACAAATGGGACTTCATTAAACTGAAAAGCTTCTGTACAGCTAAGGAGACAATAACCAAAGCAAAGAGACAACCTACACAATGGGAAAGGATATTTGCATATTTTCAATCAGACAAAATCTTGATAACTAGGATCTATAGAGAACTCAAATTAATCCACATGAAAAAAGCCAACAATCCCTTATATCAATGGGGAAGAGACTTGAATAGAACTTTCTCTAAAGACGACAGACGAATGGCTAACAAACACATGAAAAAATGTTCATCATCTCTATATATTAGAGAAATGCAAATCAAAACAACCCTGAGATATCATCTAACCCCAGTGAGAATGGCCCACATCACAAAATCTCAAAACTGCAGATGCTGGCGTGGATGTGGAGAGAAGGGAACACTTTTACACTGCTGGTGGGACTGCAAACTAGTACAACCTTTCTGGAAGGAAGTATGGAGAAACCTCAAAGCACTCAAGCTAGACCTCCCATTTGATCCTGCAATCCCATTACTGGGCATCTACCCAGAAGGAAAAAAATCCTTTTATCATAAGGACACTTGTACTAGACTGTTTATTGCAGCTCAATTTGCAATCGCCAAAATGTGGAAACAGCCTGAATGCCCACCAACCCAGGAATGGATTAACAAGCTGTGGTATATGTATACCATGGAATACTATTCAGCCATTAAAAAAAATGGAGACTTTACATCCTTCGTATTAACCTGGATGGACGTGGAAGACATTATTCTTAGTAAAGCATCACAAGAATGGAGAAGCATGAATCCTATGTACTCAATTTTGATATGAGGACAATTAATGACAATTATGGTTATGGGGGGGGAAACAGAAAGAGGGAAGGAGGGAGGTGGGTGCGGCCTTGGTGTGTGTCCCACTTTATGGGGGCAATACATGATTGCAAGAGGGACTTTACCTAACAATTGCATTCAGTGTAACCTGGCTTATTGTACCCTCAATGAATCCCCAACAATAAAAATAAATAAATAAATAAATAAATAAATAAAATAAAATACCAATTAAAAAGAAAAGATTGAGAATGAATTTAAGAAAAAGTTTCATATCTGTGTACAAAAAGAAAAAACTCAGAATGAATGACGCAGTGATTTTAAGGCAGTCTCTGAATTTGTTGAACTCAGCAAATATTGGAGGCAGGATAAAAAGATTTTATCTTGGTAGATATTTACACATAGCTCCTCATGTTTATTGATTACTCTCAAATGTGTAATATTCACACATAGGATAAAATTCTGAATATGTCTCCATTTAGGAGCTTAGAGCACTTTAACTTCTCTCATCCTTCTTTTTCCTGTGGTTAGGATTGGCCAACAACATGGTTACTCCTGCAGGGGAGGGGAAACTCCGGTCTTCTGATTTCAAGGTTGTTATTTTTTATGCACCAAAGGAAGAAAAAAGCCTCATTGTTCTCTGACCCACCGCTTTTCATAAAAGGATCTTCTCTGTGAAATTTGGTCTCCCATGACAGGCCACATTCAGAACCTGGAAGATTCCTGAGCCTGCGACTCTAAGACCACTGGGATCTTCCAGGTCCTGAATGTGGCCTGTCATCGGACACCAAATAGAACATGTAGAACACTTATGTGCTCTAGATGCTGTATGTATTTTAGTTTTGGTCCTTCTGTAGTTTTATTATTATGTGGATTGCAATTGATTGCTCAGTGTTAATTGTGCTTTCTAAAACTGTAAATTAAAATCTTTTATCATTGTTGGAAACTCATTCTTTGAAATACTGCCTCTTTTACATTCTGTCTATTCTATTATTTTTCAGACTCTGATTTATTAAACATTAGGCCACATTCTATCCTCTATGTCATTTAAATGTGAGAAAATAGAATTAAATTTTCAATTTTCATTTTAAATTTTAACATTTCCAAAAATTTAAGTAGAGTATCTTCTAGTCTGTATTTTCTCTTTGACATTATGTTGTAAATTCTAAGAAATGTAACTTTGAGTTTTTGAGTTTATTCTCTCTTCTCTTGTGCCTTAGATATCAGTAGTCCCTCCACCCTTAATGCTATAGGGCTAACATTTTTGTTAATTAAAATTATACTTTTTAAAATTTCTTTTCTTTTTCTAGGTTTTGATTTTACATTTTGTATCCTTATGCAAAATATTCTTATTTAATCTTACCTACCCCAAACTTCCAATACCATAGTTAGAATTTGCTCTGATTATTATTAAGCAAATACTATGTCAGAAATAAAAATAGATTCCTCAAATTTAACCTGAGGATCTCACAAATTCTAAATATTTAACACTATAATCTATAACTATTTAATGTTTTAGGAACTTTAAAAATTAAAATAAATTTGAAAATGTTACTATTATTTTCTCTTATTAAAATATAATTATTATGCTATATACATTTTAGCAACATATTTAGAGTTGCTAAAAAGGTTTTCCCAAAACTGATAGGGAATGGGTCCTCTCTCCATAAACTAATTAAGTTATTGATTTATGTTGTTTAATATGTTAACCACATAATGAGTGTGTGTATATTTATGTGTGTGTGTGTGCATGATCAGGAATCCCCAAGGCCGAGTTCCATGATTTCCCAAGAGGACTAGAAAGTCTCTACAAGTATTTGTATTCATGGTGATGAAATACTAGAATGAAAGATACAAAGCTAAGTCAGCAAAGGGGAAAGGTGTCAAATCCAGAGGGAACCAGGCACCAAGATTCTAAGGGTCCTTTCTCCGTGGAGTCATGCAGGATGTTCCTCATTCCTTTAGCAACCAGTTGTGACAACACGTATGAAATACTGTTCACCAGGGAAACTCATCATAGGCACATCCCTGGGTTTTTAATGGGGGCTTTTTACATAGGTACCCTGAGCTCAGCACACAGCAAATTTCAAGGCTTCCAGTAGGAAAGTAGATGGAGAGCATACAGCCATTATTTTTGTACAAATCATTTAGGCAGAATGAACCATTTTTGTCATTTCTGAGAATTTGGTAATGCATCCATTTTTCAAATTTCCAAAGACAAGAAAAGGACCAACTTTGCAAACAGGCTTTTCTTACAATGCAGTCTCAACCTGCTATGTTACTTACTTTTTGATTGTGTATGTTTGAGTTCTATGTTCTTCTTACTGTGATTTATCCTTTTTCAGTTAAAGCACATGAATTTAACAAATTTCACGCACTTTGAGAAGTACATGTCCTTCACCACTGTGTGTATACACATATGGTACACTAAACGAGCAACTCAGGGTTCTCTCTAAGGCCAACTGTTCTGCCTGTGGATCTTCCTGTCTCCATTATGGTCAGTAGGTGGACATCCTGGAATGTTGCTGTCTCAAATACAGACAAATGAATATTGGTAAATATAACAATAAGAATCATTTTACCAAAGCATCTTTATAATTAGACTATAGGTCCCATGATTTATTTATTTTTTTGTTTGGGGCCAAAAGGGATTATTTTTCTTATTTTGAAACATTTATAATCAGTTCCTTAAAAAGTTAGCATTCATATTCAAGAAATATTTAATGGAAAAGTAAAAATGTATTGTCATTGATTAAATCTTGAAATTTGAATGCTATTTTTATATACCATCTACTTCAAACCTTTAAAATAAAAAGAATTGAATTCCAATCATATATCTGCCATCCAGTCATCAAGTTTATGTTTTCCAAACTTTATGTAACGAAAAATAATTTTCATGAGAATTTTCTATTGTATACGTGTTTGTGAGTGTGTCTGTAATTGAGCACATATTCTCAAATTTTACTTTATAAAGCTTGGGTTATCATGTCTTATTCTATTTTCTTCTCTTCCTATGCAATTTTTTAAAATAAATAGAGCATTTTTTGTAGCTAAAGCATGACAAAAATTAACACATACATATTAAAATATTAACACAGGCCAGGCGTGGTGGCTCACGCCTATAATCCTAGCTCTCTAAGAGGCCTAGGTGGGTGGATTGCTTGATCTCACAAGTTTGAGACCAGCCTGAGCAAGAGCTAGACCCCATGTCTACTGAAAATAGAAAAAATGAGGCAGGAGGATCTCTTGAGCCCAAGAGTTGGAAGTTGCTATGAGCTACGGTGACGCCATAGTACTCTACCAACTCTGTCTCAAAAAAAAAAAAAAAAAAAAATTAAAATATCATGGGCGTCTCTGTTAGGAACTCTTTCCCCTTGACATAGAATTATATTTTTTCATCTTTTAGCCATTAGTTGACGGGCATATGTGAACTTCTTACTTGCTTTTACTCCTGCTGACACTCTCTGTTAGAGTTTTAATTTTTATTAGACTTTGGTCAAATTGCCCCTCTACTGTCTTTACATTTCCATGTATTGTGTTTAAAGCACATTTTCAGCAGAGCTAGCTTGCGGATAGTGGATTTTAGACCACTTTTCTTATGTTTATTTTTCGTCAGAAAGTTAGGCTCTGTTACTACTGCAACATGCGTTTTTAAAAGCATCTTGATTGAAATAGATTAATTTAAAATCCAAGTCAAAAGTGCAGGATAATACCTATTTAGAAACACATTCTTTATTTCTACAAGAAGCTTTATGGAAGTTTAAGTGGAGTTGCATTTAATCTATGGATCAATTTAGAGTGAATGACCATGTTTATAAAGCTGGACGTACTGATCCTTACATATAATGTGTATCTCTCTAATGCTGCCCTTCTTTACTTTAGCAACCCTTGGAAGTTTTTGGAGTAGAAGTCATGCTAATATTTTCATTATATCATCCTTAATTTCTTTGTGTTTTTTGTAAATGGAATTTATTTTTAATGTGAATTCCCAACTACTCTTTGCATATAAGAAACCTTTGCATATCAAATTTATATGCTGTTAATTCACTAAACTCACCTGTTAATTCTTGTACTCTTTTGTAAACACTCAAGGATTTTTATATGTAGAATATCTTGTAGTTTGTGAACATAGATGGCTTTCATCCTATTCTTATCTGTATGAATTCTATTCTTTTTCTTAGTTCAACATACCGGTCAGAATCTCAGTATAATATTGAAAGAAAATGTTAAGAGCAATTATCCTTGTTCTGTTTCTGTTATTAGATAAAACACTCCACCTCTTACTATTAAGTATTATCTCAGCCATAGATATTTTGTATGTGCTTATTATCAGGGTGAAATTTATTTTAATTTGCAAAGGAAATGGGTGTTGTGTTAAATGATTTGTTTTGCATCTACTGTGATTATTATTTATTTTATAATCTTTAATATTAATCCAGCATCTTGTAATTGGAGTAATAAAATCTGTGCTCATGAGTCATCTATTCTATGCATTATTGGATTCACTTTATAAGTATTTCATTAAGAATTTTGCTTTTTACATTCATACAGAATAATCTTTTCTTATGTCTTTGCTTGTTTTTGATATCAGGGTAATGGTAGTCAGATAAATAACTTATTTAGTGTTCCCTCATCATCTTCTGTATGGTAAAACTAACATATTTAGAATTATAATTATTTGCCCCACCTTTGGACTCTTCTTTAACTCTCATGGAAATTGCATTTAGCCTGTACACAACTAAAAATCATTTTAAAATATTCAGACATTGGACAATAGACCTTACAGGGTTATACTTTCTGAGAAAGGAGACAAATAATTACATCTCTATGATGGAGGTTAGATCACTGCATGAAGATGATTATCAGCCCCTGGCATGACGTGAGGTAAAAAAATAGCCCTCAGTGTATGAGAAAAATGATATTATAGTTCAACAAGTTAAAGAAAGGGGCAATGTATGGGGTAGCCACTGGGGGGGGGGGAATGAAACTAGGAAGAGATCTCTAAAAATCTGTATTGGAATTTCAAATCCTTGATTGAATCCTGATCTCTGTGTATATTAGGCATAACTCCATAAGATTCAAAGAAATCACCAGAACCTAGTATAATGAACAATTTCTGTAGTCAAATGGGGCCGGAAGGAACTGGAGCCCCATCAACTACAACCGAGAGGCTTCATATTACACGGGTATGGGCAGAGTCATTGGAAAGGTCATGCCTTAAAGAGTCGAGCTAAGTTAGCACCAATCTGAAGGTTCCTCTAGCCATGCCACAAGGAGATTAAAAGTACAGCTTGTGTGTTTTTGCAAATACATGCGAGAATGTAGAAAAACATAAAGATGGTAAAAATAGAGATGTTTGAAACAAAACATAACACCAAATAAATGTTCTTGAAATATAAAATATAATATTTGAGATGAAAAATGCAGAATATTTGATTTGATTTATTTATTTAGAGGCAGAGTCTCTTCCTGTCATGGAGACTAGAGTGTAATGGCAAGACCTTAACTCATTACATCCATGAACATTGGGGCTCAGGCAAAATGATCCTCCTGCTCAAACTCCAGAGCCATTAGGAGGTGCATGCTGCCATGGCTGGCTGTTTTTATATTTTTAATTTTTTACAGAGACAGAGTTTCACTATGTTGTGTTAGTTTCAAATGCCTGGCCTCAAAGCATTCTCCCCACTTGGTGTCCCAAAGTGCTGATATGACAGGCACGAGCCACTCACCAGTCAAGATTGAAAAGCAAATTAGGCACAGCAATAAGAAAAGATAAATGAAGTTAAAGGCATCATTTAGAACTCTCTAAAATGAAGTAAAGAAGAAAAAATGTTTGGAAAAGAAGGACATATTATCAGTGCCCTACAGGGCAATAGCAAGTAGCTTAATATTGATAGCAACAGCACAACTGATAAAACACAACTACACAGATTTAAGAAGCCAAAAAACTCCAAACGGTAACATAAGACATATCATAATTAAATTGCTGAAAAAACAGTGGTGGAGAAAAAAATATGAAAGCAGGTAGAAAGGGAAGAAAAATTAAATTATGTTTATAAGGAAAAATATGAATAAGAGGATATGTATCATTAAAACAATTGAAATGACATCTTTAAGGTGCTAAACCTGGAATCTAAAACTACGTAAAAGTATTATTCTAAAATTAAGGAAAACTAAAGATATCTCCAAGAAAAATAAAGTGAGAAAATTCACATCCAATAGACCTACCATATTAAAGAAATTTCTTGTGGCAGAAAATATCTACAAAATAAAACTTAAGTTAAATAAATAAATGAAGACTGAAAAAACCACTAAATAAGAAGAAACATATGAAATACGTTTTTTTCATTAAGGAATTTCAGTAAAAGAAAATTTACTGCTTGAATTAAAAATTAAAACTATGTATTGAAATTTATGGCTTGTGTTTAAGTAAAATACATATATAACAATATCATAAGTAATTTAGGGAGGATATACAATTATAATTTTGTAAGAGTTCTATACTACTATGTATGCTTAATGTCATTTGAGGTTAGACTGTAATAAGTAAAGAATACATGTTAGTAACCCTAAAGCAGTAAATAGCTACAAGAGTGAAGCAAAGATGTTTGGTGAGTTAGTGAGTAGTGACTAAAATTAAAACACATATTAAAAGAAAATCCACAAAATCTGAAATAAAACAAAGAAGAGGATAAAGGGAAGATGATGCAGTGCAGAGAAAAAACAAATAGTAAGATTATATATTTAAATCTGTTGTATATATGTGTCAGTCCAGAATTCCAGGTTGAAGACATACAGTCGTAAGTCATTATTACACAAATATTAATTAAAATCACTTAGATAACTTAGTTTGAATGAATAGGGTCAGAAAGGATCATGGCCTTACAGCAAGTTTTGAGAATAGCTAATATTAAGTGGCTAGGTGGAAGTCGAGTGAGTTTGCAAAGAGAACTGAAAACAGAGGTATAAAAAATAAAGAAAGACATAAGACTTCAGATGTCAAAGTAAGATGTTGTTTCAGGAAGCAGTTGTAAATAAATAATATAAAAATTTTATTAACAAAGTAACAATCAGTTATCCATAGTAGTTATGACTTATGATAGAATATTATTTATAGTAGCATGCCAAAATTTACTTAGGGATATTAAAAGTTATTTTCAGATTTTACTTTCCAATTCTTTTCATGATTTGTTTAGCATAAAATGTGTAAAGAGGAAATAAAGTCATTAGGATTATCATACACGTCATTGAAATTTGTGGTTGTTTGCCTGGCATCAAAACTTTACACTGTCAGTATTAACTGGTCTTTTAATCAAATACATTTATTTTAGAGCAAGATGGTGGACTAGAGATAGCTTCTTTGCAACTGGGCACAGTGACATTGGGAAGAGAAGACTCCAGGCACCTCTGGTTTCTGGGTTGTACCTAGAAACATCCCTTAAGGGGGACAGGGAGGCAGCAGGAGGCTTCAGGACCCAGAGGAGGACAAAAGTAGTGGAGAAGTGATAAGTGTTTTTAATTGGTGTGATGCTGGCGAGCTGTGGTGGCTGTGGTGGGTGCAGCTAAAGCAGTGGCAAGAGTTTACAGACAGAGAAGGCCTTTTTCTGTGTTTTTTTTTTTGACTTGGGCACATGGTTGAGTTACCTTGGGAGACCTTGGGCAAGTGAGTAAGTGATTTTGAACAGCACCCAGAGGCCAGGACTGAGCTGCCAGGGCAGAACAAAGCTATCATTGCAGGCCAGATGCAACCATTGTGGTTTAGCTGCCTTGCAACCTCAGCCCTTAGGGTCCTAGAGTGAGGCTGATTCTTGTACTCCTGATAAGTAGGCAGCCACTTCTGGAGAGATCCAAGCAACACACACTTTTCTGGGAAAGCCACTTTTAGCCAAGGGACACGGTTTGGAAAGGTCGAGGTGTGTCTATTATGTGGGCTGAGGAGAGATTCAGGCTCCAAACCTTGCAGTGTTTGAGGGCAAAGAAGACAGTGGAGGCTTCCAGTCTCCAACTTCTACAGCTGTACTGTGATTAGCATCTCATACCCATAAAATCACCTGTTGCCCAGGCAACATTCAAGTCTATATACATGTCTATATATATTAAACATATAATATATAATATATAATTTTTTAAAATAATTTAAAGAAGAAACTATATGTATATAGTTTCTTTTTTCTTCAAAAATTTTTTGCAACTTTTTTCCCCTAGTTTTTTTTCTTCTTTTTCTTCATTTTTCCTCTGTAAATATAATTTTTCATTGTTTCCTTCTTTAATAATCAGGGTTTCATTTTTGCTCATTTTTCTGCCCCTGTTATTTGTTGTTTTCCCCAATTTTATCTCTCATGGTCTTTTATTTGTTGTGGTTTGATTTAAGGTATATTTTGTTTTTCTTGTCTGTTTGGTGTAGGTGGGGTCCTGTGTCTACTCAGACTGGCACAGAGCTACAGACATCAAGGGAACCATCTCACCCAGCACCCTGAGAGTTGGAATTTGTGAGTGTTGGTCAAAGTATCCTACTGTACCCACTATTACTCCTGTCTCTCTCTTTCTGTTCCCCTCTACTTTTTGTCAGTTTTCACTTTTACTTACCCATCCTTTCCTTTCTCCTTTCTTTTTTAAATCATTTATACCTTCTTGCTCGTCACTCGTCTCTTCTTTTTAGTTCTTGACCAAAAGGACACTTCAACACCTTAGGTCAGAGGCACAATAACTTAAAAGGCAGGAGGAGGTGAATGAAAAAAATTAGGGCTAAGAAATAGATAAAAAGAAAACACTCATGAGGAAGAAACAGCAAAGAAATTCTAGCATCATGAAAAACAGAACAGAGAACCCCTCCCCCCCCCGGCAAGGGATCATGAGGTAGCTACTACAGAAAATTCCACCTATAAAGACATGAAAGAAGGACAATTTAAAATATGGATGGTAAAAACAATGAAGGAAATTTCTGAGAAAGTGGAAAATAACCAAAAGAAAAATCAAAAAACAGAATTAAATAAGAGATTAATGATATGAAGAACATAGAAAAGATATAGTGGAGCTTAAGGAATTGAAGCAGCAATAAGAGAATGTAAAGATCCAGTAGAAGGTATTAATAACAGATTAGACCATGAAGAAGAGGAATCTCAGAGGTGAAAAACAAAGTTTTTGAGATAACTCAGTTAAAGGGTCAGAAAAAAAGAGAGTGAAAGCAGAACGTTCACTGACAGAGTTATGGGACTTCATGGTGCATCCAAACATACTAGCTATAGGTATCCCAGAAGGGGAAGAAGAATGCCCCAGAGGAATGGAAGCCATACTAGAGAATATTATAAATGAAAATTTCCCAAATATCACCAAAGATTCTGACATATTTCTTTCAGGGAGATATTGGACCTCAAATCATCTCAACTTAAATAGAGCTTTTCCAAGACATATTGTCATAAAACTGTCCAAAGTTAAGACAAAAGATAAGATTCTGCAACATGTCAGTATAAGCGCTAATTGATGTATGGGAGCAAATCCATCGGGGTGACCACAGATTCTCAAATGAAACTTTTCAAGCCAGAAGACAATGGTCATTTATCTTTAATCTACTTAAACAAAACAATTTTCAGCCCAGAATTCTATATCGTGCTAAGCTAAGCTTTAAAATTGATGGAGAAATCAAACCGTTTTACTGATATGCAAACACTGAGGAAGTTTGGCAAAACAAGACCAGCTCTATGAGAAATATTTGGGCTATTCTACACACTGATCATCACAATGGAACACCAGCAAACTAAACACCCAGAAACTTAGCTTCAACAATGATGAAAAAGATAAAACTAAGGAATGGACTTTCACAAAATAAGATGAATAGAACTCCACCACACTTATCAGTTATCACAGTAAATATTAATGTCTTGAATTCATCATTGAAGATACATATGCTGGTTGATTGGATATAAAAACAAACAAACAAACAAACAACAACAACAACAAAAAGCCATCTATTTGCTGCTGTCTGCAAGAGACAAATCTACCCTTGAAGGACAAATTAAAACTCAGGTTTGGGTGATGGAAGACAATTTTTGAAGCTAATGGAATTCAGAAGAAAAGACGGGTTACAATCTTATTCTCAGATAAAAGTGGAATTAAAGCAACTAAACTAAAAAAACACAAAGATGGACACTTCATATTAGTCAAGTGAACTATACAACAAGAAGACATTTAAATTCTAAATATTTATGCACCCAACTTAAATGCTCCCAGATTCTTGAAACAGATTTTAATAAATCTGTGCAATATGATATCCCATAACACCATAGTAGCAGGGGACTTTAACACTCTTCTTATAGAGCTGGACAGATCCTCTAAACAGAAACTAAACAAAGATACAGGGGACTTAAATATGAACATAGAACAACTGTGTTTGATGGACATATATAGAACACTCTGTCCTAAAGCTAAAGAATATAGTTCTTCTCATTGGCCAATGGATCATTCTCCAAAATACACCATATCCTAGGACAAAAGTCCAACCTCAACAAAATCAAAAGAATTAGAATTTTACCTTATATTTTCTCAGACAAATAGACAATAAAGATGGAACTCAACTCTAACAAAAATTGTCATCCCCAAACAAAGGCATGGAAGTTAAACAACCTGATGCTGAATGACAGTTGGGTCAAGGAAGAGATAAAAAAGGAAATCATTAATTTTCTTGAGCATAAAAACAATGAAGACACAAGCTACCAAAACCTGTGGACACTGTGAAAGCAGTCCTAAGAGGGAAATTTATCACATTAGATGCCTACATACAAAAACAAAAAGAGAGCACATCAATAACCTAATGAATCATCTTAAAGAAAAGGAAAAGAAAGACTATCAAATCCCAAACCTAGCAGAAGAAATTAAATGACCAAAATTAAATCAGAAGTAAATGAAATTGAAAATAAAAGAATCCTTCTGAAAATTAATAAAACAAAAAGTAGGTGCTTTGAAAACATAAATAAAATTGATAAACCATTTTCCCAGAAACAAAAAGTAAAATCTTTAATAACCCCAATCAGAAATGAAAAGGGGGACATAACAGCAGATACCACAGAGATACAAGAGATTATTTCTGACTACTACCAAAAACTTTATGCCTAGAAATTTGAAAATGTAGAAGAAATGGACCAATATCTGGAATCCTACCCTCTCCCTAGACTTAACCAGGAAGAAATAGACCTCTTGAACAGACCAATACCAAGCACTGAAATTGCAGCAACAGTAAAAAAAGCTTCCAACAACAATAACAACAACAACAACAACAACAAACCAAGACCAGATGACTTCACATCAGAATTCTATCACACCTTCAAAGATGAGGTTTTACCTATCCTAAAGAACCTAGTCCAAAACATTAAGAAGGAAGGAACCTTCCCCAACACATTCTATGAAGAAAACATTATCTTGATACCAAAACCAGGAAAGGACTCCACAAACAAGGAGAGCTGCAGACCAATTTCACTAATGAATATCGATGCAAAAATACTCACCAAAAATCTTAGCTAATAGATTGCAGCTACTCATTAAAAACATCATGATCAGGTAGTCTTCATCCAAGGGATGCAAGGTTGGTTTAACATATACAAATCCATATATGTAATACACCATAGCAATAGAAGCAAAAACAAAGACCATATGATCCTTTAAATAGATGTGAAAAAGCATTTGATAAAATTCAGCATCCTTTTCTAACAAGAACACATAAGAAAATAGGCATATGTGGCACATTTCTTAAGCTGATTGAAGCCATCTAGGATAAACCCACAGCTAACATCACACTAAATGGATTAAAACTGAAAGCTTTGCCACTTAGAACTGGAACCATACAAGGATGTCCTCTATCACCACTATTATTCGACATAGTTTTGGAAGTTCTACCCAATGGAATCAGGCAAGAGAAGTATATAAAGGGCATCCAAATGAGGGCAGAGGAGGTCAAACTCTCCCTCTTTGCTGATGATATGATCTTATACTTAGAAAATCCCAGAGACTCAACCACAAAACTCTTGAAAGTCATCAGGATATAAATAATGTCTCAGGGTATAAAATCGACATTCACAAATCAGTAGCCTTTGTATATACCAAAATAGCCAAGTTGAGAAGCAAATCAAGAACACAATTTCCTTCACAGTAGCTTCAGAGAAAATGAAATACTTAGGAATATATTTAAAAAAAGAAGTGAAAGATCTTTTCAAAGAGAATTATAAAACCCTAAGAAAAGAAATTGCAGAAGACACTAATGAATGGAAGAACACACCATGCTCTTGGCTGGGAAGAATCAATATTGTCAAAATGTCTATTCTACCCAAAGCAATGTAAAGATTCAATGCAATCCCCATTAAAATACCAACATCATATTTTGAAGGACTGAAAAAAAATAGTACCTTGTTTTGTATGGAACCTGAAAAATCCCTGTATAGCTAAAGCTATTCTTAGTAATAAAAATAAAAAACAAAATCAGAGGCATCACCTTACCAGACTCAGGCTATATTACAAGTTTACAGTAATCAAAATAGCACAGTATTGGCACAAAAATAGAGACAAACACATGTAGAACAGAATAGAAAACCAAGAGATGAAACCATTTCTCTACTTGCCATCTGATCTTTGATAAACCAAAAAAAAGCATACCGTGGGGAAAAGAATTCCTATTCAACAAATGCTGCTGAGAGAATTGTATAATCACTCAACCCACACCTTTAACTGCTTATAAAAAATGACTCAAAATGGATAAAAAACTTAAATCTAAGATATGAAACAATAAAAGTCTTAGAAGAAAGTGTGGGGAAAACACTTGATGATGTTGGACTGGGGAAAGATTTTATAACAAAGACTTTATCACCCATTGCAACAACAAAAATTAACAAATGGGAATTAATTAAGCTGAAAAGCTTCTGGACAGTTGAAGACACAACACAAAAGCAAACAGACAAACTTCAGAATGGAAGAAGATATTTGCAGGGCATCAATCTGACAAAGGGTTGATAACTAGAATCTCCAAATAACTCAAATTAATCAACAGAAAAAGAATAAACAATCTCATATACCTCTAGGCAATAGTTACGAGCAGAACCCTCTCTAATGAAGACAGATGAATGGCTAACAAACATTTGAAAAAATGCTCATCATCCCTGATCATCAGAGAAATGAAAATCAAAACCACCCTGAGATATCATCTAACCTCAATGAGAATGGCCCACATCACAAAATTTCAAAGCTGCAGATGGTGGCATTGATGTGAAGAGAAGGGAACACTTTTATACTGCTGGTGGGACTGCAAAATAATACAATCTTTTTGAAAGGAAATATGGAGAGTCCTCAAAGAACTCAAATTAGACATCCCACTTCATCCTGCAATATCATTAGCAGGCATCTACCCAGAATAATAATAAACAACAAAAAAAATCCTTTTATCATAAGGACATTTGCACCAGACTGTAAATTGCAGCTCAATTTACAATTGCCAAATTGTGGAAACTACCTAAATGCCCACAAGAATGTATACCATGGAATACTATTCAGCCATTTTAAAAGATGGAAACTTTACATCTTTTGTGTTAACCTGGATGGAGGTGGAACACATTCTTTGCAAAACATCTCAAGAATGGAGAAGCAAGAATCCAAAGTGCTCAATTCTAATATGAAGGCAGGAGATGGTCTAATACAAGGGGTGAGGTAGAGGAATGAGGGATTGGGGGAGGGGAGAAGCGAGTGGGATGGGGTATCACGGTGTATCGCACACCTCCTGGGAGTGGAACACAATTACAAGAGGGACTTTACCTAACAACTGCAATCAGTGTAACCTAATTCTTTGTATCCTCAACAAATCCCAAACAATAAAAAAGAGAAAGTTTGGGGGAAAAAAAAATACTTCCTTTAAGTAGAAAAAAATTTAAAAAATAAAAAAATTGATTGAGAGTTAAAAAAAAAACCAAACATTTATTTTCCTACCCAAATAAAACCACACAGTGGCTGTGGTACTCTGCAGGTGCATGACGGCACCATCGGAAGGGATTCAAACTGCCCCGAGGAAGTATCAAAGCTGTGTTCACCACAGCTCTGGTCCGCAAACTTACTCATTTAGTATCAAACCCACCTTCTTGAGAATTTGGTCTACTCAAAACATCCTTATAATTTAGATTATAGCTTTTCATCTCTTATTTCGTTCTATAAAGTAGTTTGTGTCACTCCCTTTTTGAAGTCTAGTACAGGGCAGTGCACTTTTGCCCTGTATAATTAGATGTGTGCATACATCCTTTCTATCATAATTTTAACCTTATACATTAGCAACTTGTCACCATAAAACAGACTTATAAGCCATAAGGATGTTATTATTAATGTCACTTTTAAAAGCCTTATAACCAAAGCATCATCAACATTCATATTTCCTCATGTCCTATGACCGTATACATGGGTTGGGAAAAGGGGCAGTGACAAAAATAAGAGGATGTAGTGTAAGCAAATATATGTTAATATGTCTAAATTAATGTACATTGAACTACATATACCTAAAATATGTATGAAAACTAAGCATATTATTTATTTTTCTGAATATCTTTTTAAAAGACAATCGATTCAAATGTCATTTAATAAAATTGTTATATGTATAAACCAAGGCAAAATAAATGTAGATCATAAAAACTATATTCAAAAACCAAACATTATGATCCACTTATTTTTTTACAAAGAATTAGGTGAAATGTGTATAAAATTATTACTATCATGGGTGATTAAAATGAATGTTTGCACATTCAAACAGTCAGCTTCAAGGTCCAAGGGCATACAGAATGATTTTAGAAGGAAGATGCATGCACTGAAATGAGCAAATGTCAAAATGTTACCATCACTGCAATATCTGATTCCATTGTCTTCATAATTTTAAAATTAAGAATAATTGAGGAAGGAGTAAAAAAATGGTGAGGTGAAGTTTGAGAATATTTTTATAATATTCTCAAGGAAATACGTGGACATATTTTTGTGTGTTTTGCATTAAATTTAAAATAAAAGTTTCAGGAAAATAAAGTATGATCAATTTAATACACAACATATAAAGCACATTTTATTCTAATATTACAATATTTATTATTATTTCAATACAGGGATGCTTGATATTAATTATAAAATATTTAAATATTATATTCAGTATTAAAGGATAAACATTTAATATCAAAGCTAATATTACAAATACTGTTTTAGCTAAGAACATCACAGCTTCGTTTAAATACTGAAATGTTTAGTATCACAAAATCATGATATTTTTCCTCCCTCCTTAGTTTTATCTTGAAAAACCAGAAAAAACTTGCAGCATTACATAGAGTTAGTACTGCTAAACTCTATTTCAAGCAGTTTTTTGCTTTTTTTTTTTTTAATTTATGTCCTTAATAGTAGTCACTTAAAGTGTGCAAGAATACTTAAACAATGAGTAATGCAGTAGGAAAAAAATGACTTGCTACTCTGGGCTAGCCCTCAGCTATGAAACTTTAAGAATTTAAGAGGAAATCAATAATTTAGCTGAGGTACTGAATCATTAGCTTTTCTTCTGTAATTTGCCTACTTTAATATTATTGATAAAATAAAAATACAGTTTCCAAAGTTTAAGTGCAATAAGTTTTAAGGTATTTTCAATTTTCTTTTCATAGATGATTTGGACCAATATTGTTTAAGACACATGCCATTTATCTCTTATAGCTTATGCAAAACTGGACAATTAAATAAAATGCTCTTTGTCTCCATTTCTCTATTGGTATATGAACTCATTATTTTCATCTTTGGAAAGTAAGAATTAATGTGTTACCATATGCAATAAAACCCTTAGGACAATTCATAATACATAGTAAGTGCTAAAAAATAATATTGTTTTAGCTCAATCTTCTGTACCCTCTTATTAATCTGAAATTAAAAAATATCATTTTTTATCATTCTTACTATAGTTAGAACTATTGATTCATATTAGTGATTAAACATAATAATATTTATAGTTGCATGTCATAATTGGCTAAAGAATATAAAAAGTGGCTTTCAAATTCTATTTGCTAATGCTTTCTATTGTTTTTATAGCATTAGTTAGGAAATTCATCAGGGCTGAGGTGTAATAAGGGACTAACCTGTTATGTTCTATCTTTAACACCGTCATAATTAGAGTCAACTGTAGGTGGAGTTAGGAGTCATCTATAAAATTGAGCTCTCTTCTGTTTGAAATAACAATGGTAATTTTTCTTTTCTGCCTGATTTATTTCCTAGCATTAATATTAATCCATTATTTTTAATAACTGCCAGCCTCTAGTATTCTGCATAACATTTCTAAATTAATTGCCCTAAACCACTGTTTACAAAAAAACACTCTATAATTTCCAGGACATATTTTAAATTACAAAGTTTAGAAATAAAATTACTAATGAAGAAGGATTTCTTAATTTGCTATGGAAAGCTATACATAACTTGGTCCTCATTTTAATATCAAAATACATTACATGCTACTACACAAAATGATGTTTTTATTTCAACTAGATTCTTCCACTCTGTCATTTCTCATACCTAGAGTTCACCAGTAAGCGATATCTTACTGAATATATGTCTTTCTTCAAAGCCTTCTCAATTTCTTTGAATTGACTCAGCCATTCAAGGCTACCATATGCTCTCTTACTCTCCTATCACCTAGTCGTTTATTTCCCATATAAGGGGATACCTGGTATTGCACATGTTATATATACAACACACACACACACACACACACACACACACATACTCACACACTTTGTGGGGGCTTAAAAGTGTAATATGGTGCAGTGGGCTGTAATTTTAGCACTTAGGAAGCTGAGGCAGGTGGGTTGCCTGAGCTCACGTGTTCAAGACCAGCCTGAGTCAGAAACAAACCTCGTCTCAAAATAGCCAGGTGTTGTGGCGGACACCAGCTACTTGGGAGGTTAAGGCAAGAGAATCGCTTGAACCCAAGAGTTTAAGGTTGCTGTGAACTTTGACGCTATAGCACTCTACAGAGGGTGACAAAGTGAGACTCTGTCTCAAAAAAACAAACAAAAAACAATAACCCCCATAATATGTCTTTTGATACACTGCAATAGAAAAATACTGTTTAAAATTACTACACTAAACACTGATTTCCTAGAGGAGAAAGAAACCAGTTTCAAAAGTTAGATACAAATAAAATATTTAAAAGGTAAACTCAGCATTAGTAACAAAAAATAAATTTGCTCTGGTAGTTTAGGACTGACATTTATTCCTGATTCACCAGTAAAGCAACTTCAGTTGTTATAATGTTAGAATAATTCCGTACCAGTTGGCAGAAATCTATTTCCTCTGCCCCCTGCTTATCCCCTCCCCTTGCTGCTTGATTCTCTACTAAGTCCACTTAGAGCCAGGCATCCAGCAACAAAAATATTAATGCCTGACATGTCAGGGAACCCCTTCATTCCTCCAGCATTTTGGCCTTCCTCCGTTCTGATTAAGTGGTGTCTGTGTCATACGTATTATGAAGAATTTTACAAAGTATTTTGAGTATCTGTCTGAGGAAAAATGTATTATGTTGAGATTATCATGCAATCGATGAAACAAGTTGACTCTGGGATTATCCAGAAAGATGTGAGTTCCTGAAATGTGGGCAATGCACAGAGACAGGGAGTCCAAGATTAGGCAACAGGAGAGCTTCGGGCAGGTACAAATATGCTAACTGGACTGGACAAGGCAGTTGAACATAGCAAAAATCTAAGCAAGGCTCTAACAATACAGTTAAGACTGAATGGCAGAAAGACACGTGATAAGAGGAAAAAAGTTTTCAGTGACTAGAAGAAATAGGTTTTATCAGACAATTTGTTAATATGAACAAGCCTGTGCCAAAGAAACTTGCTTAAGATACAGTAAGATTAAAACTAGAAGGAAGTTGACTTATTCATGAATCCTATGGTGTAGCATGAAACTTAAATTGCTTTCTTTTCCTTTTTTTAGAGTAACAAAGAGAAATTTTATTTGGGAAGAACAAGAGAAAGTTTGGAGCACTTCCAAAGAGAGTTGGAAGTGGGTCCCTCTGTGAAGGCGATAATGTGAGAGAGATGGAGCTGCAAACGTCTGCAGAGGTATAAAGACGTCCTCCGTTTGAAATTGGCAGGAAGTCTTTCATTGGCTCTCTGTGTCTCCAGGCAATGTCGCCCTTTTCTATTGGTCATGGATGGTCTCTTTCTGTTGGCCATTGGCTGCCTGAGTTGCTTCATACCCACATCCAGGTGGGCCCTCCAGACTCGGGTTTTCCTCGTGCCCTTTCTCATTTCTCCATGGGGGAGATACGGTTCTGAAACCTTGAAGGAAAAATGGAAGACTACTGCTTTTAGCTACTTCTTCCTGCTAAAATAGAGTCTTGGCCCACCTTTCAGGGCACCTAACCCACTCTAAAAGCGGTTTGGGAGGTGGGAAGGTTCTGGCCAGGGGTCGAAAGGTCCATTAGCATTTGCTGGAGTCTCCGCGTCACCATCACCCTGAGCGAGGAACGGCTGGAGCCTGGGATCCCATGTGAAATGGGGGTCAGCCAGGGGTCCTCTGGGGGTCTTTCCCTGGGTTTTCTGCACCAGGAGTAGGATAAGAACAGCCTAATCACTAAACAAACCTGAGACCCATGTTATCAAGCTATTAATAGCTATTAAGCTATTAATGCTCATTTTTAATAGTCAGTGTCTTCTCCTTAGCATTTATTAAAACCATTTCCCACAGTCCTCAAGGCTTTGGTCTGTCTTCTGCCTGATTCTAAGCAGACACCCTCAATTTCTACTCGTGGACAATTGAGGTCATCAGAACAGTTACATTCCATTCATTTCACATCAAAACCTTCAGTGTCTTCACCTGTGTTTCCTGAGTCCATTTGGTTTTAAAGCAGAGCTAGCTCTTTTTTTTTTCTTTTTCTTTACTGTTTTTAAGTTGTACCCAATCCTTTCAATCCGCAATCCTCATTTCTTTTGAACTTCAAATGTCTTTGTATGGGCTCACTCCTAAAAATGAGTTTCAGGTATAAATGAAGTAAGTTCATGAACTAATAATTGTACAAACTGGATGATGAGGAGGTGGAGGTTTATTACACCTCTGTTTAATATTTTTTGAAATTAAATATTAAAAAATGATATATATAGAAAAAAATTGAAAAGTTGAAAATTCTAGTGCACTATTTAGGCTAGAGGCCTGATTTCAATAGTAAGAATGATTGAGAATTAGATTGTGTAGATTTTAAAGATGATAAATTATAGTAGCCACCAGGTATATACTATGTGCATGAAAGGTAGATAAAGACAAAAGTTTTAAGTATTGAGGAGTTAACTAAGAAATAAGAGAGTTCAAGTACAAAAAAAAAGTGAGTTTTTATGAGTATTCCAATCGCATCTTCTGAGTGTGGTTTTTATATGAAATTATGTCATGTAAAAACTTTTAAAGTAAGGTATCTGGCTAAATGTAGCAGTTTAAATAATCAATTCTGAGCCTCAAATAAGTTTCTTTCTTTCTTTCTTTCTTTCTTTCTTTCTTTCTTCTTCTTTCTTTCTTTCTTTTCTTTCTTTCTTTCTTTCTTTCTTTCTTTCCTTCTTCTTTCTTTCTTTCTTTTTCTTTCTTTCTTTCTTTTCTTTCTTTCTTTCTTTCTTCTTTCTTTCTTTCTTTCTTTCTTTCTTTCTTTCTTTCTTTCTTCTTTCTTTCTTTCTTCTTTCTTTCTTTCTTTCTTTCTTTCTTTCTTTCTTTCTTTCTTTCTTTCTTCTTCCTTTCTTTCTTTCTTTCTTTCTTTCTTTCTTTCTTTCTTTCTTTCTTTCTTTCTTTTTTCTTCTTTCTTTCTTTCTTTCTTTCTTTCTTTCTTCTTCTTTCTTTCTTTCTTTCTTTCTTTCTTTCTTTCTTTCTTTCTTTCTTTCTTTCTTTCTTTCTTTCTTTCTTCTTTTCTTTCTTTCTTTCTTTTTCTTTCTTTCTTTCTTTCTTTCTTTCTTTCTTTCTTTCTTTCTTTTCTTTCTTTCTTCTTCTTTCTTTCTTTCTTTCTTTCTTTCTTTCTTTCTTTCTGAGTCTCACTTGTTGCCCTTTGTAGAGTACTGTGGCATCATGCCTCACATAACTCAGACTTTTGGGATCAAGTGATTCTCTTGTCTCAGCCTCCCAAGTAGCTTGGATTATAGATTTCTGCCACAATGCCAGGCTATTTTTGGAGACCAGCTCTTGCTCAGGTTCAGACTGGTCTCCAACTCTTGAACTCAGGCAATCCATCTGGCTCAGTCTTGAACTCAGGCAATCCATCCGGCTCAGCCTCCCAGACTACTGGGATTATAGGCATGAACCACCATGCCCGGTCCAAATAAGTTTCTTTTTAAGTTTTTGTTGTTTTTGTTTCTGTTAGCCAACAAGAAACAATTAGAGCCTACCAGTGCTTCTCATTTCTAGGACATACAAGAGGAAGGCAATGTCTAACAACCAAATTTCTGGGAATGACAAACCATAGTAAAGTGGCAACATTTTGAAAGAAAGCACCGCAGTGTCTTTCGGAATGCAAAGGTTGTTGCGATGCTCTCACACTGATAGGACCTCTGTGTGCTAGTGCTCCACAGAAAAAACTTTAGGCCACTTAATCACAAAAGAATGGAAATAAATATAAATTTGTCCTGAAAGAACCAGACCAGTGCCATCTTAGGAGTTAAGTTTTGCTTTCCCTGCCATATCACTCAGTAAGTTTCACTTTCCAGACAAGCCCAGGCAAGCCCAGGCAATTCCCCAAAATCATGAGACAACTGTCCACCAATCAAGGACCCCCACCTAACCAATCCAGAAGCGCCCCCTTTGTTTCAAGCTATGCACACCCACCCGCTGCACCAGACCATAAGAACCCCCTGCTCCAGAGCTCGAGACTCCTGGCTCGGATCCATTGCAGCGGAGCCCTTGGGAGCCCAAGCTCGAGTTTGCAATAAAAGCCTCTTTTGCTTTTGCATCAGACTCGGCTCCCTGGTGGTCTTTGTGGGGGATTTTGAGATCTGGGCACAACAGCCCCTATATAACAACTTGTAAAATATAATATGATACATTGAATATGAGAATTCATGAGCTGAAGGCAGATATAATAGCCTCAGTAGAGGTTTAATTGGAGAAGTAACTTACACAGAACATTATTTTTTCAATTTTTCAATGTTCTTATGTTAATGAATATAACCAACCACTTCACATAGAGTATCTTTTTTTTTCTTTTTTTACTAAAATGATCTTATTTAAAAAGAGTGAGTTCACTTTCTTTTTTAACTGCATAATTTTGGCACTAAGTCAAAATAGCTTTAATTACATTGTATGGTTGTCACCCAGCCCATAAGAAAACATCAATGAAGCCCACGTGCCACATAAAGAAACAGAGCATCTAACACAAACGGCATTTTAGATCAGCATTTATGGCTTAGTACAGCACCCTTTCCTTCCCACTCTGCATAAAATTGAAAAAAAATGCATCAGGCTAAATTCCTAAACCCTCTTTTAGACATCTTTTTAAAGCAAACCTCTTCTTAGTAAGAGAGATCAACATATAAATAGTAGTTGATGTGTCTCCAGGGTGAGACAGGTAACCGGCATTCCTTGATGTTTTCAGATATTCTCATAGGGGACTTAGAGGGACAGAGAAATAAATCACATCAGCAGCCTAGACAACCAAATATACTCTGCCAATTCCACTCACAAGGAGCATTCCCCTTCATTAGCTTTCAGGGAAACTCCAGATTTGGACTATAACACTTGAGTCATACAACTGTCCACTTCTTGGTGTGGCATGTCACACAAATCAGGCTGATTATTTCACTGTTGTTGTTACTCAGGTAATTATTATTCATAAATAATTCCCCATTAATTAGTCTGTAGTGATGGATTTAGGGAGAGTACATACTCCTGTAGGATTAAAGAAAAATTGCTGTGTTTATTCAATAATTTAGGTTATACAATTACTTGAAAGTTAGTTTTGTGCAAGAGAAACATGATGTGAATGAGGACATAAATTCAAGTGTCTTTTTGTTGAGATGAGCTCTTCTCCTTTGGGCATATACTCAGCAGTGGGATTGCTGGATCAAACAGTAAATCTGTATTTATTTCCTTGAGAATTCTCTGTTCTGTTTTCCATAGAAGTTTATACTAATTTACAGTCCCACCAACAGTGTATCAGAGTTCCTTCCTCTCTGTATCCATACCAGCATCTATGATTGTTCTTGACTTTTATAAAATGTCCATTCTGAGAGGGATATAGGTGGTATCTCACTGTGTTTTATATTTTTTTTATTGTTGGGGATTCATTGAGGGTACAATAAGCCAGGTTACACTGATTGCAATTGTTAGTAAAGTCCCTCTTGCAATCAAGTCTTGCCCCCATAAAGTGTGACACACACCAAGGCCACACTCCCCTCCCTCCTTCCCTCTTTCTGCTTCAACCCCCAATAACCATAATTGTCACTAATTGTCCTCATATGCAAAATTGAGTACATAGGATTTCATGCTTCTCCATTCTTGTGATGCTTTACTAAGAATAATGACTTCCACGTCCATCCAGGTTAATACGAAGGATGTAAAGTCTCCATTTTTTTTAATGGCTGAATAGAATTCCATGGTATACATATACCACAGCTTGTTAATCCATTCCTGGGTTGGTGGGCATTTAGGCTGTTTCCACATTTTGGCGATTGTAAATTGATCTGCAATAAACAGTCTAGTACAAGTGTCCTTATGATAAAAGGATTTTTTTCCTTCTCGGTAGATGCCCAGTAATGGGATTGCAGGATCAAATGGGTGGTCTAGGTTGAGTGCTTTGAGGTTTCTCCACACATCCTTCCAGAAAGATTGTACGAGTTTGCAGTCCCACCAGCAGTGTAAAAGTGTTCCCTTCTCTCCACATCCACGCCAGCATCTGCAGTTTTGAGATTTTGTGATGTGGGCCATTCTCACTGGGGTTAGATGATATCTCAGGGTTGTTTTGATTTGCATTTCTCTAATATATAGAGATGATGAACATTTATTCATGTGTTTGTTAGCCATTCATCTGTCATCTTTAGAGAAAGTTCTATTCATGTCTTTTGCCCATTGATATATGGGATTGTTGGCTTTTTTCATGTGGATTAATTTGAGTTCTCTATAGATCCTAGTTATCAAGCTTTTGTCTGATTGAAAATATGCAAATAACCTTTCCCATTGTGTAGGTTGTCTCTTTGCTTTGGTTATTGTCTCCTTAGCTGTACTGAAGCTTTTCAGTTTAATGAAGCCCCATTTGTTTACTTTTGTTGTTGTTGCAATTGCCATGGCAGTCTTCTTCATGAAGTCTTTCCCCAGGCCAGTATCTTCCAGTGTTTTTCCTATGCTTTCTTGGAGGATTTTTATTGTTTCATGCCTTAAATTTAAGTCCTTTATCCATCTTGAATCAATTTTTGTGAGTGGGGAAAGGTGTGGGTCCAGTTTCAGTCTTTTACATGTAGACATCCAGTTCTCCCAACACCATTTATTGAATAGGGAGTCTTTCCCCCAAGGTATGTTCTTGTTTGGTTTATCAAAGATTAGGTGGTTGTAAAATGTTAGTTTCATTTCTTGGTTTTCAATTCGATTCCAAGTGTCTATGTCTCTGTTTTTGTGCCAGTACCATGCTGTCTTGAGCACTATGGCTTTGTAGTACAGACTAAAATCTGGTATGCTGATGCCCCCAGCTTTATTTTTGTTACAAAGAACTGCCTTAGCTATACGGGGTTTTTTCCGGTTCCATACAAAACGCAGAATCCTTTTTTCCAAATCTTGAAAGTACGATGTTATTTTGATAGCAATGGCATTGAATAGGTAGATTGCTTTGGGAAGTATAGACATTTTAACAATGTTGATTCTTCCCATCCATGAGCATGGTATGTTCTTCCATTTGTTACTATCCTCTGCTATTTCCTTTCTGAGGATTTCATAGTTTTCTTTATAGAGGTCCTTCACCTCCTTCGTTAGGTATATTCCTAGGTATTTCATTTTCTTTGAAACTATGGTGAAGGGAGTTGTGTCCTTAATTAGCTTCTCATCTTAACTGTTATTGATGTACACAAAGGCTACTGACTTGTGGACATTGATTTTATATCCTGAAACATTACCGTATTTTTTGATGACTTCTAGGAGTCTTGTGGTTGAGTCTTTGGGGTTCTCTAAGTATAAGATCATATCGTCAGCAAAGAGGGAGAGTTTGACCTCCTCTGCTCCCGTTTGGATTCCCTTTATTTCCTTGTCTTGCCTAATTGTATTGGCTAGAACTTCCAGCACTACGTTGAATAGTAAAGGTGACAGAGGACAACCTTGTCTGGTTCCAGTTCTAAGAGGAAAAGCTTTGAGTTTTACTCCATTCAGTAAAATATTGGCTGTGGGTTTGTCATAGATAGCTTCAATCAGTTTTAGAAATGTGCCACCTATGCCTATACTCTTCAGTGTTCTAATTAGAAAAGGATGCTGGATTTTATCAAATGATTTTTCTCCATCTATTGAGAGGATCGTGTGATCTTTATTTTTGCCTCTGTTAATATGGTGGATAATGTTTATAGACTTGCGTATGTTATACCAGCCTTGCATCCCTGGGATGAAGCCTACTTGACCATGATGAATGACTTTTTTGATGATAAGCTGTAATCTATTGGCTAGGATTTTGTTGAGAATTTTTGCATCTGTATTCATGAGTGAGATTGGTCTGAAATTCTCCTTTTTGTTTGGGTCTTTTCCTGCTTTTGGTATCAGGGTGATGTTTGCTTCATAGAATGTGTTGGGGAAGATTCCTTCTTCCTCAATTTTTTGGAATAATTTCTGCAGTACAGGAATAAGCTCTTCCTTGAAGGTTTGATAGAATTCTGGAGTGAAACCATCTGGACCAGGGCATTTTTTGGTTGGAAGCTTTTTTATTGTTTCCTTGATCTCAGAGCTTGAAATTGGTCTGTTCAGGAGCTCTATTTCTTCCTGGCTGAGTCTAGGGAGAGGGTGTGATTCCAAATATTGATCCATTTCTTTCACATTGTCAAATTTCTGGGCATAGAGTTTCTGGTAGTATTCAGAGATGATCTCTTGTATCTCTGTGGGATCAGTTGTTATTTCCCCTTTATCGTTTCTGATTGAGGTTACTAGAGATTTTACTTTTCTATATCTAGTTAGTCTGGCCAATGGTTTATCTATTTTATTTATTTTTTCAAAAAACCAACTCCTTGTTTCACTAATTTTCTGAATGATTCTTTTGTTTTCAATTTCATTGATCTTTGATTTGATTTTGGATATTTCTTTTCTTCTACTGAGTTTAGGCTTAGATTGTTCTTCTTTTTCCAATTCCATAAGATCTCTTGTGAGATTGCTGATGTGCTCTCTTTCTGCTTTTCGAATGTAGGCATCTAAAGCAATGAATTTTCCTCTCAAAACTGCTTTTGCAGTATCCCACAGGTTTTGGTAGCTTGTGTCTTCATTGTTGTTATGCTCAAGGAAGTTAATGATATCCTGTTTTATTTCTTCCTGCACCCATCTGTTATTCAACAGAAGATTGTTTAATTTCCATGCCTTTGGGTGGGGTTGAGCATTTTTGTTAGAGTTGAGTTCCACCTTTAGTGCCTTATGGTCTGAGAAGATACAAGGTAAAATTTCAATTCTTTTGATTCTGTTGATATTTGTTTTGTGTCCCAGGTTATGATCAATTTTGGAGAATGTTCCATGGGGTGATGAGAAGAATGTATATTCTTTATCTTTGGGATGGAGTGTTCTATATGCGTCTATCAAGCACAGTTGTTCTAGGGTCTCATTTAAATCTTTTATATCCTTGTTTAATTTCTGTTTAGAGGATCTGTCCAGCTCTGTAAGAGGAGTGTTAAGGTCCCCTGTTATTATGGTGTTATCAGATATCATATTGCTCAGACTGAGTAAGGTCTGTTTCAAGAATCTGGGAGCATTTAAATTGGGTGCATAAATATTTAGAATTGAAATGTCTTCTTGTTGTATTTTTCCCTTGACCAATATAAAGTGACCATCTTTGTCTTTTTTTGACTTTAGTTGCTTTAAATCCACATGTATCTGAAAATAAGATTGCAACTCCTCTTTTCTTCTGAATTCCATTTGCCTGAAAAATTGTTTCCAAACCCTTGACTCGGAGCTTTAATTTGTCTTTTGAAGCCAGGTGTGTTTCTTGCAGACAACAAATGGATGGCTTGTGTTTTTTAATCCAGTCAGCCAATCTATGTCTCTTCAGTGGGGAATTCAAGCCATTAACATTTATGGAGATAATTGATAAGTGTGGTAGTATTCTATTCGTCTTATTTGGTGAGAGTCCATTGCTTAGTTTTATCTTTTGCATCAGTGTGGAGGTTAGGTTCTGTCCTTTAATTTCTGAGTTCTTACTTTGCTGCTGATCCATTGTGGTGGTCAGTGTGCAGAACAGGTTGAAGTATTTCCTGTAGAGCCGGTCTTGTTGTGGCGAATTTCCTCAATGTTTGTATATGTGTAAATGATTTGATTTCTCCGTCAATTTTGAAGCTTAGTTTAGCAGGGTACGGAATTCTGGGCTGGAAATTGTTCTGTTTAAGTTGATTAAAGGTAGATGACCATTGTCTTCTTGCTTGGAAAGTTTCATTAGAGAAGTCTGTGTTCAGTCTGATGGATTTGCCCCTGTAGGTCAACTGGCCCTTACTCCTGGCAGCTTGCAGAATCTTTTCTTTTGTCTTGACTTTGGACATGTTCATCACAATGTGTCTTGGAGATGCTCGGTTAGAGTTTAGGCGACCTGGGGTCCGATATCCCTCTGAAAGCAGTGTGTTAGAATCTTTGGTGATATTTGGGAAATTTTCTTTTATAATATTCTCTAGTATGGCTTCCATTCCTCTCGGGCATTCTTCTTCCCCTTCTGGAATTCCTATAACTCATATGTTGGAACGCTTCCTAAAGTCCCATAATTCTGACAGTGAACGTTCTGCTTTCTCTCTCTTCTTTTCTGCCTCTTTTACTATCTGAGTTATCTCAAAAACTTTGTCTTCTACCTCTGAAATTCTTTCTTCTGCATGGTCTAACCTGTTGCTGATACTTTCCATTGCATCTTTAAGTTCCCTGATTGACTGTTTCAGTTCCTTCAGCTCTGCTATATCCTTTTTATATTCTTTATATCGTTCTTCTCTTATTTGATTCTGTTTTTGAATTTCCTTTTGGTTAATTTCCACTTTATTAGCAGTTTCCTTCATCGTTTCCATCATTTCTTTCATTGTTTTCAACATGTGTATTCTAAATTCCCTTTCTGTCATTCCTAACATTTCTGTATAGGTGGAATCCTCTGCATTAGCTACCTCATGGTCCCTTGGCGGGGTTGTTCTGGACTGGTTCTTCATGTTGCCTGGAGTTTTCTGCTGATTCTTCCTCATGAGTGTTTTCTTTTATCTGTTTCCTTGCCCTAATTTTCCTTTCACTTCCTCTTGCTCTTTAAGTTCTCGTGCCTGTGGACTAAGGGTTACAGGACCAGAAGGGTTAGAAGGTTGCAGAGCAAAAAAGGGATGAAAGAAAGGAGGACCAAGTGATAAGAAAAAAAAAGAAAAATAGAGAAAGGAGAGGGGGAGGGTAAAAGGAATACTGACAAAAAGAAGAGAGGCAAAGAAAGAGGGAGACAGAGCAATATAGGTGTACAGTAGGGCACTTTGATACAACCTTAAAAAAAAAACACCTTCTGGGAATGCCCAGTTGGGTGGCTCCCTTGAGGTTAGCAGCTCTTTGCTAACCTGATCAGACACAGTACTCCACCTCCACCAAGTGGAGAGGAAAGACAAAAATGCTATAAATCAAACCAAAACAAGCAAATAGAAAACTTTACGGGATAAAATTGGGTGGAAAACTAAATAATAGCGGTAGAAACACTAACAAAAATGAAATTCTAATTATTGAAATAGGCAGCAAGGGGAAATTATAATTAAACTAGAAAAATTGAGAAAGAAAAAGGATCTGTATGTAAAAGGTTGAACTCAAAATAACAGAACAACATCAACAACATCAAAATAAACAAAAAAAACAACCAAACCAAAAAAAAAAAAAAACACAACCAAAAACAAAGCAGTATGTATATGTTATTGAATATTGTCTGGGCAACACGTGGTCTTCTGGGGTATGAGATGTTAATCACAGTTCTGATACTACTGGAGGCTGCTAATTTCTCAAACCCCAGCAGGTAGACACCCTAAATCTCTCTTTAGCCCACTTAGAAGGCACTTTGTATTTATTCACTTGCTGAGCAGAAGCTTTCCCAGGGAAGTGCTTGTCGCTGGAATCACTGCTGAAGTGGCTATCCACTTACCCTGTGTGCCAAAACTTGTCTCCCTCTGCCCCCGAGGTTTAGGGCTGCAAGACGGCTCAGACCCCCTTAGGCTACTTGGTCACTGGGTTACCAGCTCCCACCGAATTCTAGCTCTGCGACCCTGAGGGCGGAGCTTCCTGGGGCAGATCGCTCACAATGGCTCCCTGGGACCCAGAGCCAAACACCATTAGCTCCATCTGGCTCAATGGCTCAGACTGGGGCCCTAGACAAAGGCCAAAGTTCTCCGCACTCCCACTCAGCTCTCCCCAAAGCAGTTTAGCTGAGTGCCAAGTCCAAAGACACCAAAACAGTTCACAGGTAAGGCCTTTCTGGTTTGCAGTATCGCTGCTACTGAACTTACAGTTGCGGGCGGGTTTAGATGGATTGAACACACGCGACCACTTGCCGGTTTTCCACTGTTTACTGTGGTTTTAATTTGCATTTTCATGATGATTCATGATGTTGAACATTTTTTCATGTGTTTTTAGCCATTTGAAAAACTTCTATTCATGTCATTTGCCCACTTCTACTTCTAATGGAGTTTTTTTTTTTTTTTTTTTCTCACTGATTTGTTTAGGGTCTTTGTATAACAGGTACTAGGTATTAGACCTTTACTAGATGTGGATTTAACAAATCATTTAAATGACTTAAACATTCATCTTCAAGATGAAAACCAAGTTATCAATACAATGTTTCAAACCATAGCAGTGTTCCAAATGAAACTGAAATTATAGCAAGCTCAAGTTAAGGCAAACAATCCTATGCATTTCAACAGGCTGGCTAAACATAGTGCTAGGAAGAGCAAAAAAATACACAGCTTTGCTTTTGAATTGGATACAAAAATTTGAAAACATATTTTGGGAAAATAATTAATATTTTGGTGCATTTGCGATTCCATTTACAGTCAAGATACAGATGTTACCTGCCAGTTTTCAAATGGACTTCACAGAGCTGTAATCCAACATTCAACTTAAAGACAAATTTGATCATGTCTCTTTACTGCACTTTTATAAATCCTGTCTTGCCAGAAACAAACATCCCTCACTTCACAATCACATCTTATTTGTGTCATTGTTTTTTGGCAGCAGCTAGATTTTTGAGCAATTACTTTCAAGAATGAAGCACATTAAAAGTAAAATTAGAACCAAAGTATCTGATAAATACCTTGAGACCTCATTGAGAATTGCAACTACTTCTATCAAACCACATAGTAATGCTTTAGTTTCTCAAATGCAATTGTCCCACTAGTTCTATGTTGCCTATTTTTCTTTTATTTTTATAATAAAAATATTTTGAAAAAAAACCAAAGAAATTTTAATACTTAGATTTGTACATTTTCTGTATTAGTGATCATACACTTGGAATCTATAATTTTACAAGACCCTCTAACTGAGCTGCTGCATCATTAGCATTATGTCAAGATTTTTTGGTTTATCTGTCATGATGCATATCACAAAAATAATGTGCAGAGATTTTTTTTCTCTTTTACTCATCATCTTTCATTAGTGTTTGTGTATTTAATGTATGTCCCAAGGAAACTCTTCTTCTTCCAATGTGTCCCAGAGAAACCAAAGGTTGATGCCCCTGGTTTAGAACATTTGCTTTCCGATTTTCTATTAGGAGTTTATATAAGGATCTTTAACTCCCAGCCTGGCACACCTACTGAGTTAGGCTGCCTGACTTCTGATATGGTAACTGGGAAAGCCATTTCCTCCAAGAGTGTAGTTATTTTCATTCATCTCCATAAAATTCCAGAAGGAATGGCTAGCATTATAATTTATTTTGTTACTGCTAGCAGAATGTTATTGCAAATTTTACCCAAGAGCAGTTTTTATTTACCTAAAGGAAATAGTTTGTAATTATGGGTAAGTCTCCTAACAAGAGTTCTGGAAATAATTTTAAGAGTATAGTGATCTTAAACACCATCTATTGATGTCTCCGGCATCTTAAAATTGCAAAGCTCCTTTTTCCACATTCTGTGTCTGAGTGGATTATCTTAACGTTTTCATCCAAATTTTATGAATTTACAAGTGTTGCTGTCAATGAAACCCATTTAACCTCAATTAGAAACTTCTGGTCCTGTCAACCATTAGGCTGACCATGATGTCCTTCTCACATGGGCTGGTTAGCACCTTGTTGCTGTTTACAGGAATTTTGTTCAGTTCCATGACTTGACCTTTCTGAGTATAAAATCAGCTCCCTTGAAGATCGTGGAACACATTTCCCTAAGACTGGGTCGAAGTGCAAATTAGAAGGACTGCTCAATATTAAGCTCTAAAGTATTTCTTCTTGATGGTGATTACTGAATTAATTCAAATGACTTTCAGTTCTGTGTTTAATCAAAATTAATGAATTCATCACCAGCGCATTGATTTATTTGTGTGATTGGAACTAAAAAGGTCATTCTCATCATTTTTCACCTCTTTTGATCTCAGTTTTTCTATTGAGAAGAGTAGATTTGATGCCTCTTGAAAAGAATTGTTTCTTTTCTTGTATGTGAATCAATTTAATTCTCTATGAATAGGCTTTAGTCAGCCTTTTAAGGCACTTCAAAAGGATGTACTATGAGGTAGAAGCAGAGTGCATCAGTTTGCTAAAAAATGTCCTGGAGAAGGATGATATGTTCCCATAGAGCTTTAGGAACATGTATGTTATTGTATCTGACAGTCTTTCAAAATTAGCTGTATCCATCCCTCCTTTCTCCCCAATGAGTCGAAATTTAGGAAATAAAGGAAATATAGGAATATAGGAATATAGGAAATATAGGAAATAAAGGAAAGGGACTTTGTTTTATTTTGCATATTTTGTATAGTTCACACTCCACATCTGTGGGTACTGCATCTACAGATTCAAACAACTATAAGTAGAAAATATTCAAAACATGATTGTGATAGGGAAATAAACAATAATAAAATGAAAAATAATACAATAGACATTGTATACTGTACATGTGATATATTTAATACAATCATAGAAGTGGAAAACAATACAGTATATATTGTTTGCATGTATATGAAACAATAGTCTTACAACCATTAATATTTAAATAACATTTACATTGCATGTAGTATTATAAGTAGTCTAGAGAGGCCTTAAAGTATGTGGGAGGATGTGTGCATGTTATGTGCAAATACCACACAATTTTATATAGGTGAGGAGCATCCATGGGATTTTGGTATCCAAGGGCATCCTGGAACCAATTCCTAGTGGATACTGAAGAAAGATGGCTTGAGAGTAATGAAATGATAGTACTCAGCAGTCACTCAATAATATTTTTTGATTCAATAGATGGAATGAATACATTTCACATTCCATGGGATTATAGACCAGTTTATACTCACTATATCTCAATGCTATTATTTCTGGTGCTGAGAAACACCTGCTTTCCTCAAATCTGGAAGCAATAACACACACACACAAGTGAAGGGGTAAAGGACAAAATAATGTGAAAAATTTGTGTTGTTTTTAGTTTAAGATATGAAGAGAAAGTTCAAAACTATATGCAGGGAATCTTCCTGTATTGTTTTCTATTATAGCTGTAAGGAATTATCACAAACTTGGCAATTGAAAATAGTGTAAGTATGTTTTTTTTACAGATCCAGAGAGCAGACGTTCCATGTGGGTGTTACTGGGGTCCTTGGTGGAGGCTCTATGAAGGAATCTGTTGCCTGGCCTTTGCCAGCTTCTCAAGGCCAACTACATTCCTTTGTCCATAGTCTTTTTTTCTACATTTTCACAGGCAGCAACTTTGAGCTCAGTCCTTCTCATGCTGCCATCTGCCCTCTTCTGCCTTCATATATTTTTAAGACCTTTTTCTAAGACCTTAGACTTGCTCTGATAACACAACGTAATTTTCTCATCTAAATATCATTGACTAATCACATCTGCAAAGTCTCTTTGGCCATGTAAGGAAACATATTCTCAGATTCCAGGTATCACACCCTGGATGTCTCCATAGATCTATTGTTCTGCGTAACACACATTTTATTCCACATTGTGATGTTATGGTTCCCACAAGAGATAACTCTGAGACACATTATTCCTCTTTATAATACAAGGGAAGAAGAAAATGTCATTTAATGAGCACCAGCAAAGTATTAGGAACTAGACTTGCAACTTGAACAACAAAGGGCTATGGGTATGCACGTGCCACAAAATCAAAAATTTATATATAATTTATGACTCAGTAAAAACCTAACTATTAATACCCTTCTGCTGACCAGAAACCTGACCAATAACAAAAGTCATTTAACACATATTTTGTATGAAATGTCCAGTTTCCCTAAGTACTAAGTTTGACAGTTGATATATCTGACATTACACTTTGACACATTCTTTTGCTTTTTTAATTGTGAAGATAGGTAATTCTTCTTTCATGCGATTTTAGTGTTGAAAAATGAGCCACATGGGTTCCCTGATACCAAGGTGTATAATGATGACATAAGTGTTGCAGGGGAAGCAAATCCACTTCAACCTATGTGTAATTAGTGCCAAAGTTTGATGTTACTATTCCAATGATATTAGATCATTTGAAACAAATCAGTAGGGCAAAGAAACTGGATACATGGGATGTGAATGAATTACCGGAGCATCAGAAGAGAAGTTATCTTGAAGCTTGCCTTTATTTGCTGTCACAACATCCAGGTGGGCCATTTCCACCTCATTGTTATGTGTGATGAAAAATGGATCCTTTTTGACAATTAAAACCATTTGGCACAATGGTTGGATAGAGATGACGTTCCAAAACACAGCCCCAAACTAATATTTATTAAAATGCTAATGGCGTCTGTTTGGTGGTCCAGTGGTGGTATTAGGCACTACAGCTTTATGAAACTTAGTCAACGATACATCAGATGTCTACTGCAACCAATTGTACAACATGGTGGGGATGCTTGTGAGCAGGGCAATGCTCTTGCAAGACAATGCTGTTGCACAAGTGACTCTCAAACTACAGAAGCTAGAAACTCTCTGTTATCCACTGTATTCACCAGACTTTGCACTAGCTGACTCCTACTTCTTCCAGGGTTTGGGCTATTTCTTGCAAGGAAAAATACTCAATTCTCAACAAGACGTGCAAAATGCCTTTTGCTATCTCCTTGCTCCTTGCTCATCGGGATTCTTCACTGCTAGTACACACCAGCTACCATTAAGATGGCAAATTGAAAAAATAAATAAATAAAAAGATGGCAAAACTGTGTCGATAGTTTAGCCACTTACTTTGATTAATTGTGCTGTGTCTTGTTTGAGATATAATAAAGCAAACTTCTAATTCAAAATCATCATTTCAGATTGAATAACCTGATATTATATACTGTATTTCTACAGTAAGCTAGAGGAAAGAAAATGTTATAAAATCAAAAGAGGAAAAACAGAACTTCTCTGTATTTACTGACGCTATAAATTTGCATCGTCTGTTGAGAGGATGAACGATTTGTCTGAATTGGTAGGCAATTATAGCTGCAGATGTCAATCGACGGTACATATCAAGCAATTCAACTTTTTCTTGTAACTTTCTTCTGCTTCTTGAAAGCACTCCCAGCATCACTAGTGGTACTTCATATGAGTATTTTGTTGTCATTCAAAGTTTACAGCATTGCCCTAAACATGCTCAAGAACCATGAGAGATCACTTTTTACTGCTAAACACAATTTACTGGTGAGATAAACTGTTCATACTGAGATGATTAGCATTATAAGACATTTTAGCAAATACTTACACTTGAGCTCACTGCAATAGCAATGGGATGTGTCTAGAAAATTAGTATTGTGTAGTATCTACCACAAGTAGTTTTATGCAGTTATGACTTAATACTGCATCTTTATGTTTATTTATATTTCTTGGCTGCTATAGAACTATAGGTTTTTGTGTGTGGAAGATCTGATAAATTTTAACTTTTCACAATAGATTTATGTATGTTTTGCAGTAGTAAATGACAAAATAGACTAGTAGCTACATATATTTTATGTATTCATGAGATACCAATTTTTTTTTTAATTTTGATATCTCTAGACTTTTGGTTAATCTGCAAGTTTTTCAAATTATCACAAATCTGCAAAAATTTTTCCAGTAGATTTATTGATAAAAATCCACGTATAAGTGGACCCACATAGCTCAAACACACTTTGTTCAAGGGTCAACTGTACTCTGTTACTTTTCCATAATTATCACAGCAAGACCTTACCTACTAAATATATCAAACATTTTTCGTGTTTCGACCTTTCCCTGTGTTAAGTAGTAGACACCATCAGGTTACTTAGAGACTTAAAATATTCCCTCTCATGCATTTAATATGCCAGTGTGTTTAGTGCTAATAAACACTAACAAACAAGAGAATTACTGTTGACAAATGTTTATCAAGGAGAATTAGCATTGTGATTTATTAAAAAATAATAAGCATTTTTAAGTACAATTATAATAGGAACATATCATGTTACATCTGTTATACTAAGGCTAAAGACTAACAGTTAGTTGTGGAAAGGCTTATTATGTTATTATTCTTACTTGATAGTCAAAGCAAGTGAGGACCTAGTTGAATAACTTGTCCTAGATCATACAGCTACCATGATAGCAAAGCTCAAATCCAAACTTAGTCCTTTTGACCATAAGTCAAAAGTACTTTTCATGAAGCCCAAAAGACATCAGGTTGTGGCTACTCTAATTAACGTTAATAGTTTTCTAACAGGGGGTGATTTTGCATCTCTTTTTCCTGAGAGGCATTTAACAAAGTTTGTGGACATTTCTATTATTACAACCTGGGTAAAGATGTTACTTACATCTAATGGGTCAAGGCCAGGGATTCTGCTAAACATTATTTAACACACTGGACAGTCCTCTCCTCCCAACAACAAGGAATTATCTAGCCCAGTTTGTCAGTGGTATCCCAGATGAAAACTGTCGAGTAAGCATCCTGGAAGTGTAGAGATGAAATTATTTAACCTATGCAAAGCATTTGTAAGAGTAAATTTCAGATGCTTGACTAGTTTTTTGTTTGTTTGTTTGTTTTTGTAAGCATCCTAAATACCTTTAATAGTTCAGTGGACATAGTCTACATTTTATCTGAGAACATTTCAAGATTCAAAGAACATGTAAATTTTGTTTTTTAAATAAACATCATAAATTAAGGTGGAAAACATACACAGAAAATGGCACAAATCTTAAGTGAAGAAATGAAAAGATTTTACATGAAATGAACACAGTGTCTATGCAGCCTTTGCCAGTCAAGAAATTGAGTATTAACTAGTCCCCTCAAATCTGTATTTTGCTCCCTACATATCACTATTTTCAAATCTTGTTATTTCAATAGAGGTAAAATTTACATCCAATAAAATTCATCATCTTAATTTTTCAATTGATGTAATTCAAAAAGTTTTATATACCTGTGTCATGGTGGTAACCATTATCCAAGCAAGAAAAAACATTTGCATCAAACCCACATTTCCCCATAAACACTTTTAGACAATACTTAACTCATAAGGTCAAGTTTTTATTTATATAATCATAGACTTCACTGTTGCTCTTTCACTTTATAAAAATGGGATAACATATATATATGCAAGTCTATATGCACAACATATTTTTATTTTGCTCATTTCTTTGCAAAAGTAAGTAGTTTGCTCCATTTTGTATTGCTGAAATCCATTGTATGAATATTACATTTTGTTTATCCAATATATACTGACTAGGCATTTGGATTATTTCTGATTTTAGACTATCATGGAAAAAGATAACTATGACCCCCCTTGGACATGTATTTTAGTGAACATGTACATTCATACGTGTCAGTTAAATGTCTAGAAGTGGTCATATGCTGCAGCTGCTGTGTAATTATCAACAGCAACAACTAAATTTTCAGGTCTAAGGAAGATCAATGCATAAGTAAATTTAATCATTCTGTTTTGTGTCATAAGCAAAGTTATAATTAAAAATAATAAGAAGGCTTTTTCATTCTTTTCTTTTTTTCTTTTACTAACAGTGATTATTATTTTAATCCTGGTTACTAAGAAGTTTCAAAGCATGCAGTAAGGAGTGATAGGCTCTCACTATTTTCCTTATATTAAAATACAGAAGAAAAATAATCACTCCTTAATTAACTATTATAGGTGATAAATAAACATTTAAAAATTATCTCCTGGGTTACACAAACTTTGGCAAGCCCTTTGAAAGCATAAAAGACAACTTCCTTATCCTATTATATCTCTACAGTATAAAGAGAGATAGTGCATTAGTTTTCTATTCTTGCAGTAACCAATTACCAGAATCTTAGTGACTTAAAAGAGAACAAAAATTTATCATTTTATTGATGTGCATAAGTCAGAAGTCTGCTACACACCTACTTTTTATTTGTTTGTTCATTTAGAGTCATGGCTGCCATGGCTATTTAGCTCATGTCAAAATAGGTCAATGGAGTGTCAAGAAGTAGGGATGGATCACCTGATTGCCAGATATATGTTTATTTGGCTTCATTGTGTCATAGAGGCCCTACATCCTCCTGAAGGTCAAGGTAAACTATCTTTTCTACAAAAGGGAATTATTTCCTTATTTTTAAGCTCTTGGCTTTAGAACTTAAGTGATGAACCTGTGTCTGTAGTTGAGAATTAATGTAACTAGCTATTTATCCTGATAGAAGCACTATTGTTCTAAGAACCAGAGTTTCCAATGCACAAGATGTAGAAGCAGCAAAAATCCAACAAGTGAGCCACTAAGTGATGGAGAGTAGAGGGATTTGTATTTTTGTCTTTGATTCTTGGACACACACACTATGTTAACTGAAGAGAAAGAACAGTTGAACACCCTAGAGAAGTGTCACAAACTTGCATAGTATCATCTCTAAGCTAAAGTTTTGCTGCTTCTTTGAAAAACCTGTTAATTGTTCTGTCATTCCTGAGGATTCTGGGGGTGTGGTGTACAGTAGGACTGATGGGCTCTGTGGTAACATTCCAAAGACACAGCTTCTTTGTTGTAAACTATAAATACATTGTTCTAGTGTTTTGATTCCATTTTAATATCTTAAACACTCTAATTCCCTAACAGTGGTGCTACCTAAGTTCTTACAGAAAAGGAAAGAAAAAGTCACCTTTTATTTATGTAAGTTACTATTCCTTCCAAGGTGGAAAGGAAGCCATGTCATCAATTTGCCAATAGGTAACAATTTATCTCTGAAGGATAGTGTCACCTTGGTCTATGTCGCTTGTAGGTAGGACACCCAGCAAAAACAGTACTTAAATCCATTATGCTGAGTGAGATCAACATTGTTAGAATTATACCCGACTCCCATGGCTGCCATTATGGCTGAAAAACCCTGCTGTGCAAGCACCAGGGTGGCCAGTGACAGAGGCAGAATGACGTGAATTGGCAGTTATTTTGTCTAAATGGTTATTTAGTGCATTTTTCATGGTGGAAGATTGTTAACAGACAATACGTGTTTCATTTCCACCACAAGAAGCCTGTCCACAAACCTCGGCCCCGGATCTTCCCATTTTCCAGTCTTCCTTTCTATAGTTGCCTACCTATTGAAGTTGTTTACTGCTGTCCATGAATAGCTGTTACCATTTTTATTTTCACACTAAATGGCTAATGCTGAGTGGGGCTCAAATGAATTTTTCAGCTTATTACAACATACCGAGTTATGAACCTCTGACTAAAACTCAGACTTTTCCTCTTTCATCCGATGATCAGCAGGAACTTCACATACAAAATGGTAATAGCTCAGCTGTGGGTGACAATGACACGGAAGTCTTAGCCACCTTCTTGTATAGTTTGCTGTGACCTCTGATTCTGCTCATCCCTGATTTTTAATGTATCCTTTTGCATTTTTATAATGTATTTTTTCTAGGTGCACCCTAACCTGTGATTTATTGGATCTAACAGAACTCAATGCATGAGGAAAAATTTGAGCTTAGGGGCAGCACCTATAACTCAGTGGGTCGGGCGTAAGCCACATACACCGAGGCTGGCAAGTTCGAACCTGGTCTGGGCCTGCTAAACAATAATGGCAACTGCAGCAACAACAAAAACACATAGTCAGGCATTGTGGCAGGTGCCTGTAGTCCCAGCTACTTGGGAGGCTGAGGCAAGAGAATTGCTTAAGCCCAAGAGTTTGAGGTTGCTGTGAGTTGTGATGCCTCGGCACTCTACTGAGGGCGAGAAAATAAGAGGACCCTTTTACTTGTACCCTATACTCCCACATTTTAAAAAATAAAAGAAAAATTGAGCTTAATGGTTGTTAGTTTATGTCTTTCGATAATCAAAAACCCCACCACTTCCAGTGCCCAGTAGCAGAACAGGATTAAAAGAAAAAAAAAAAAAAAAGTGTAATTCTTTGCTACAAATGGCATGCGTTCGCGGTAGCACCTTATGATTAGATTTTTGTTTTCTTGTTGGGGTTACTCATGAAATCCACATGACAACTTTACCCACCTTGTAACTCCTAATATCATAGAGCATGTAAGTTCTATGACCTGGGAGTCAGAATTGACCATAGCAGAGCTGCAGCACGGCACTTTTTCTAAACTGATTTCTTCGGAAAATGAGAATCTTCTCCAGTTACTCAGTAAATGGGTTGGACTTGTAATTCCAAGTGTGGAATATGCTTCTAAGTCTTGAAGAAAGCTAGAAGCTACTTACCATGAGTCCGTCTTAGTTGTACAGTGGGTGAAATGAAATAACTTATCCTTGATTTGAAAGGAAGATTTCCTCACAGGCTCCAGAACACATGGAAACCTGCATTAACGTGTTGCACATTTGAACATTTGCAATTCATGTCCCGCTCTTCTTGCTCAGCCAATGCAAGGGGTATGATATGAGGACAATGGAACAGTACGCTGTTCTGGAGAAAAACAGGTGCTTCAAATATTTTTCCCTTACGCTGTGACACAAGATGGGGGGGTTAATATTGTTCTAGGACCAATTCTAGAATTAATAAATACTGTCTATAATGTGTGAATGTGAGCTGTGCCTGAGCCTCCTTCCCATAGAGATGGAAGACAGTGCAGGGCACCTAAAGCCATCAACATCTGTTTTATGACAGATATGTCACAAGTTTGTAGCAGGCCAGCATCATCTTCTAGTTCCATCTTGGCTTTTAAGGGGCAATATTAGTGTGTTAAAAAAGATATGAGGACAGTCTCTCCCACTGCATCTGTATCCTTTAAATCTTCCTATATAACATTAATTTCAACAATTCCTCCCAGAGTTTTCTGTATTTTTTGTTTTCTTGGCCAGGAGAGTAAGACAGTTATAGAGGCTTCCAGTTATGCTGTTCAACTACAGGAGCTCTTACTTGATGGGTAAATTGACCTAAGCAGGATTTCTGTGGAGTGCCAAGTATATTTTCTATTATTATACTTTCTTAAATTGGAGAAATAAGCAATCTATGAAGCCAGCAGATGTAAACTGTGTCAGATTCTGCAGAGGACCCTTTTACTTGTACCCTATACTCCCACATTCTAACAGGGAAACCTTAATTATGCCTTACTCTCAGATATCAATGTAACCAGTACAGCAGCCCTAGAAATGGTGATTTGTCTTTGATTTTGTGTGTGCTTGGCTATGTAAATGGCTATAGGTTGAAGATCCATTTCTATACACACTTGAAATAAAATTGTAGGGTCCCGGGGGCCTGAATTCTCTTCCAGTTGACTTCTTTTGGTTGGGAAGAGCTGCTCAGTTTGCGACATTTGGGGGAAGTTGCCCTCATTGTCCTCCTCCTTCACTCTTGGGCTTCTTTTGATGTTAACGATTGAGCCCCTCCCTGGCCAGCTGCCTGTCTCTCTTGCCTCTGGGGTCCTGCTTTATAAAGCGATCTCCCATGTCTCTGTGATTTAGAATTCACTCTTGCTGCTCTCATTTGCCTGCCTTTCTTCTGATGATTAACTACCACAATTTCGCCTTGTGATTTCCGGATTCTGTCATCCCGGATTCTGTCATCCTGGGAGCTCTGTATGTAACCTTCTCCCATCACCTCTGCCTTAGAAATGTCAGCAACCACTGAATTTATCAATTGTGCTACTTTTCCTCTCAGAAACCAGTTTCTGAAAGCTTTGCCCTTAGTATGGAACATGGGCAGGTTGTTGGTTTTCTAACCTTGTACAGTACATCAGTCAGAGTTCTCAGGTTCAGAGAAACTGAACCAGTAGGAGATAGTGCATATTTCGATATAAAGAGATCAATTAAAGAGACTGGCTTACATAATTACAGAACGTGTGAAGTTCCACGATCTTCAGTCTTCTAACCTGGAGAACAAGGCAGAGCAGCAGTGCAATTTGAAGGTCTGAGAGGCAGAAGCCTGCCGGTGCAGAGTCCAGCCTGAGCCTGAACATGTGAGAACCGGGAGTGCTGAGGTCAGAGGAAGATCAGCACTGGAGTTCAACCAGCCACGTAGAGGGAGAGGATTCAACCTCCCTCTGTCTTTTTGTCTATTCAGGCGAATGAAATTCTAATTGTTAAAGAAGGCAAAAAGTGGAAGATTGTATTTAAACTAGAATAGTGGGGAAAAAAGAGAGAGAGAAAAGAACAAAAATGCAAAAAAAATGTCAAGGAAAAATGTTGAAATTAAGAAAAAAAAACAAAACAAACAGTATATATATATATATATATATATCTTTCTGAATATTGTCCAGACAACAGGTGATCTTCTGAGGTATGAGATGTTAATCACAATGTTGATACAGGTGTATGAGATGGAGATTGGAGGCCTCTGCTGATTTCTCAGACCCCAGAGGCTTGGGAGCCCAAATGTCTCCTCAGCCCACTTAAAAGACACTCTTAATTGTGAACCTTGGCTAAGCAGAAGCTTTCCATGGAAAGCACTTATTGCTGGGATCTCGCCTGGCATGGCTGCCTGCTTATCCAGGGTGCCAAATCGGGTCTCCCTCTATGTCCCTGAGGGCCACGCCTATTAATCTGCCAAACACTTAGATCTCCATTCTTCCCCAGCATCTCAGTCCCCACCTTTGAGCAGCTCAGTCACTAGATTACTCCGGCTTATCCCCGTGCTGTAACACGCAGGGGCAGCTCCCCCACAGTAGCTGCGCAGGCAGCCCACAGCTCAACAGAATGGATTTGGTGATGCTTGCCCTCATAGGACAGGGCCACTTGCTTTACTCAGATCAGCAATTAAAATGTTAATCTCTTCTGGAAACATCCTCACAGACACATCTACAAATAACATTTAACCAGCTGTCTGGGTATCTAGTGACTCAGCCAAGTTGACATGTGAAATTAAACACCACGTGAAATATGCATGGTGTATCCATTATGACATGTTCATTTATACAAGTCTGTTTTATTTTAGTAAGTTAAAATCTTGCATAATAAATCACATATCTTTAAAGTAAACAATTTTATAACTTTTAACATATCCATGCACCTATGAAGCCATCACCAGAATCAAGATAATAAGCATACTCCTTATGCTACCACCCCACCACTTCATCCTCCTCCCATCCACAGGTTACCACTGAATTGCTTTTTGTCACTATATGGTTAGTTGGCAGTTTTTTGAATGTTAAATGAATGAACTTTCCACAAGAAAATTTTACGTGGTAAAGGAAACATTCTCTATCTTTATTGAAATGATTTTTATAGAATACAAGCATTTTCAAGATTCATAGAAATATACATCAAAAATGGGTGAATTTTATTATAAGATAATTACACCTTAAAAGCTGACTTCTTGAAATAATAAAATACTTAATGAGATTCAAAGTGTTTCTAATTTAGCCCACGGTCGCACTGCTAAAATGCGATGGATTTCGGGATCCAACCCAGCCAGTCTTACTCCAGAGGTTAATTCTTCACTTTGTAAATTACAATGTAAACTTATTTTCATATAGTCAAATACTTAATGAGCTAATTTTTCAAAATTCCCTCATGTAAGATTGAGACACTTCCCAACCTCTAAAATATTAATTGTATTATTACTGACTTCCTTTGGAACTGGGATGAAAAAGCTTAGTTCTTTATGAACATTGAAGCTAAGCTACTCCTCACCTTACCACCGACATAAACAATAGCTGTTACAGCTATTACAAGCGTCTCAGCTAAAACAAGTCCAGCTAAGAGTTGAAAAGAGAACAAAATTGTATTTGGATGATTATAATGTCACGTTAACTTACATCAGAAATTATAATCGATATCGATCAAAGAACACACAATCACAGAATATATGAAATTCGGAGATTATTGGTATAACGTTCCCAATTAACACTTAAATCAAAATCCATAAAATACATGAGTTGTTTGATGTTACATAGGTTCTTAGTTGAGGGAAAGTGAGAACTAAACCATGAGTTTTCTGGTGCAGTTCAGGATTCTCTTCTCACTTGTGTAGATAAACTTGGTGCATGAACTATGCCATTCAGAATATTTGAGAAGAGACAGGTTGTAATTTTAGGTAAAACTTGAAGCTGAGAAGTTTGAAGGTCTCGCACTTATGCTGATTTCTTTGTTTATCTCACAGAAAATATAACCTAGTTGAATTATGGAATGTTAGGGAGAAGGAAGCAGAATACTTTTAGAAAAGAAGAATTACTACAAAATCAGGCCTTATTAGAAAAGTAGGAACTTTGACAGAACTTCCTTATGGAACATTGAACAAATCACTTAATCTCACTTCTGCAGTCAGAACATTCCATTTACACATCACGGGAGAAGGGAGATGAGACTTTACACGCTGAACACATGTGAAAGGGCAGAGGGTTTCATTCATTGTCTCTTTCTGAGTAGTCAGGTCGCTTTTGTATATCAGTTGCTTATTTGTCTTATCTTGAATAATATTGTCATCAGATTAGATTAGAAGCTTGTATATATTTGTGAAAATTGACTTGCGTATGCCATCCACATGAAACTTTGTCTTAGGGGAAGCAATAACGTCTCCACATTACTAAATAATCGTTTTTAAGATAAATTTTGACATTAGTTGTTAAAGTTATTCCACCTTCTTGCCTTATTGGGTAGGCAGTGGAAATTCTATGATTTTTTTGAAATTATAAGATGTAGTTTTATATTAATTTTAGAAAATTACAACACGGTAGGACTTTTTTTATTTAAATTCCTTATGTCCATCCTAATAACATTCTTATCATTGGAAGTAATGTTAATGTTTATTTTTCGTAAATCACAAGTTGTTCACTGTTATTCTGAGAAGGGAACTGTTGTACAGTGTAAAAATATGATTTATTTACAATTTAAATTATTTAAATTATTTTTCTTTTTCTTTTTTTCTGAGATAGTCTCATTTTGTCACCCTCGGTAGAGTGCCGTGGCATCACAGCTCACTGCAACCTCCAACTTCTAGGCTTAAGCAATTCTCTTGACTCAGCCTCCCAAGTAGCTGGGACTACAGGTGCCTGCCACAAAGCCTAGCTATTTTTATTTTTTGGTTGTAGTCGTCATTGTTGTTTGGCAGGCCTGGGCTGGATTCAAACCCACCAGCTCTGGTTTATGTGGCTGATGCCCTAGCTGCTGAGCTACAGGCGCCGTGCCAATTTAAATTATTTTCAATAACTATTAAAAGAAAAAATAAAATATGAATGGTGACTATTATGAGTTGAATTACATCTCTCCAAAAGCTAGGTTGATGGTCCTATGCCGCACCCACGGCATATAGCCGTAGTGAGGCAGTGCTGTCCGCGTTACAGAATGAGGGGAAGGTGGTTTGTGCTCCCCGGAGCTTTGCCCCCAGCGCCCCCAGTATGCACAGCATCAGAAATGTTGCCTAGCATGCTCAGTTACCCGCTTAAGTTTAAAGATTGTGGCGTCTACTCATGTGTTTGTCATCCTGTACCAGAAGTCTGTTTGTTCTAATAAATTGTCAATATGTACTTTCCTAAGAATGAGCACAATGCACTACTAATCCAGATAGAGCACAGCCTTGTGAGCTGCTAGACTCAGTGGCACCAACAATGAGCACATAAAGATGTTTTCCCACCAGTGAGCTAAGACGATAAGCCCAAGGACATGAAATACAAATTATCTACATAAGTTACAAAGTCACTGAAACACATCCACCCACCATAAAGTCCTGTTCAGAACATCTTGTTTCACATCTTGTTTCACCAATTGTCACATAATAAAAATCAATAGGAAAAATAATACTTGTCAAAGAATTTACTCTAAATCAAAATTATAATTATCAATAACAATAAGATCAAATAGTAAATGTAAAATTAGTCAAGCATTAACGTAAAGAAGATGTTAAGCTGTTCTAAAAAGATAATAAGAAACTGAGATAGGAGGAAGCGGGCAGAGTTGACTAATAACCGCCACCCTCCGGAAGCGGAACTTTAAAACATAACAATGCATGATAAATCACACTTGTAAACGCAAAGATAACCCGCGCACGTAAGCGGAAAGATTGCATTATGTAAGCTCTGTAAAAATGTATAAATACCAACATGTGAACCCAGTAAATTTACAGCTGCTTCCTTCATCACATGCTGTGTGGCAGTCTGTCATTTTTCCTGCGCCGACCTCTCAACTTTCCTCGTTCCTTCTCCCTGCACTCCCTCGGACTGAAGGCCACCGACAGGGCGGTCCATTGCAGTCCTAAAACTCCAGTACCTCAGAATACAGTCTTGCTTGGAAATAAGATGGTTGCAGATATAAGTAGTTAAGATGAGATCATATTGGAAGAGGCTGGGCCCTCATACCAGCATAACTGATGTCTTTATAAGAAAAGTAGAAGAGACATAGACAAAAACACAGGTGCAGAGAACACCATGTAATAGTGGAGGCAGAGACAGGTGCTTGCAAGCCAAGGAACCCAGAATTGCCAGCAAACCACCAGAAGCTAGCGAGAGGCAAGGAAGAATTCTGCTCTGTAAATTTCAGTGGGAATGTCGACCTGCTGACAGCTTGATTTTAAACGTCTACTCTTCACTACTAGGAGATAAGAAATCTCTGTTGTTTTAAGATGTCCAGCTTCTGGGACTCTGTTAAGGCAGCCCTCGGAAAACTAACACCGTGCCCACTTGCCCTAGTTATGCGGACGATCTAAAGAGTTTATGTACAGGAAAAATAATCATCAATTTTCCAGATGTCTGGGAATTCAGAGAATGCATTTTGCATACATGCACTGCAGTAGTCATGTTTTTTAGTTTATGGTGTTCAGATATCTTTGGATCTTTTAGTCCCAGCTAGGGACTGCCTCTTCCAGGGTTAGCTAATTCCTACAGAGAGCAAACATGTTGGCTTTGATATGCAAACCATCAAATCCACAGTCTATACCCCCAATCACCTCCTTTTTCAAATTCTTACACACCAAGCCAATATTTCTCCTACCCTAAGTTACCAGAGAAAGACCCTCTACACAGGAGCCACCAAAATTATTCAAACCATTTAATCCTAAATTTCCTCAGCACACCCACCCTGTCTTTCCCCTTCTTTTCTGTGAGCACCAGAAGGATCTGGCCCCCGCTTTCCCCTTATCCTCCCCCTCTAGACTGAACTGGTGCTTTCTCGGGTCTCATGATGTGCCCCGTCCTCTCGGAAATTGTAAATAGTTAACTGCTTTTGACAGTGGTTATCTCTGTCAGTCATCACTCTATACCTGAATAAAACAAAATTCTAAGTGAAATGTGCTCACTAATTAGTGGGTGCTAATAGGTGTGTCACCAGCACAGAGTGACATAAATGACATGAGAATCCAAGGAAGGGGCAGGGCGAGAGGGACGTGTGAGATAAAAACTTACATATCAGATACAATGAACACTATTTTGGTGACAGGAACACCAAAATGTGGGCTGATTATTATTTTTACTCAATATCCAGATTTTTCTTTCTGAGTTCTGGTGACTTTTGCAGGAGAAAACACAACCCTTGCAAAATGAATCTATTTATTATATTGGCCTGTTCCAAAGTAGTTTATACGGAAGAGCAATAGTTTTAAAGTGTATCTTTAAACAAATTTCATTTTCTTGTTCAATTATTTTCCCCAAATTGCATTTAAGTTTGGGCACTTAAAAATGAATTGTGTAGAATGCACGTCAGGCTATCAAGATAAACAGAAAGACTTTTGCTGAGTAAGCCATATTCAAAGAAGTAGAAGAAAACATGAATAAAAAATTATTTAACAATATCCTTCTTGTAACTTTACGTAATTGACAGTTCAGAAGGATGTTTAACCTGTCTCTCTGAAGCTTCTACCATTAGATTAAAGCTCACATACATAGTATTTGCCCAAATCTACTTTGACTTCAGCCTTCTGGCCCATAATTCTGCATATTTATTTCTAAGATTTATTCTCCTAAATTTGAAAAAATGAAATCAAGCTTATGTTTATCATCTAGTCACTTATTTGAAATCCTAATATCAGTTTTCTAGTTTGGGAGGATGCAACTCCATAATTCATTATTATGCACTTTCGGATTCCATTTCATGTATTTTCCTAAATATTATAATCTGTGTGTAATTATAAAGCAGATTCTATCACCTCAAAATTTGCATGTAACTCATTTTTAAAATCTAATTCTTAGCATTGTACTATTTTTCATGAAGACTTAACCTAATTAATCTTTCCATATGAAGAAGTATTTTTCTCTACTAATCACTTTAAAAATCATATTAAAACCTCAAAATGAATCATAACAAAATGGACCACTAATTGAATATGCTTTTAGGAGGTCACTTGATGCAAGGCATAAATTGCACATGTCTGGAGTTGATTTTAAAGGCCTCCTGTGTGGCCCGTGTGGCTCTCAGAGTACATGTGAGACACAGACACTGTCCTTGGTGGAAGCCCACCCTGCTCCCCGCAGAGCTGCCCTTCTTCACTCTTCCCCCAAGCCAACAGACCCATCTGCTGTTCATTCCCTGTGTTAGGGGACACAAGACCAGCTAAATCTTTGTCATGAGTCCCCTTTGTGGACTGGCTTGAGTCCTGGGGAAAGTACTCTTACTCACCCCTACTCCAGGCTCTGGGGAAGAAAAATGTCACACAATCCAACAACAGATGTGTCCTAAACCACCTGAATCCTCAGAGTGAGCTGGGGATGGCTGTGCTGCTCCACGCAGGTGGCTGACTCCTCATTTTGAAAAGGCTGGGATAAGGGCCATATTTATTCTCAGGCTGTGTTGCTTAAGTTGATATGAGGGAGAGACACAGGGGCCAATTTCAGCTTCCGGTTGTATGTACATAAAAATCAAAGGAGTCTTTACTTATTTTTAAAACCCCAATTCTTCCCAAGATGCTTTAAATTGAATTTTAGTTGTATCATTTCTTTTCTCTTCCAACAACAAAAAAATAGTCATTTTTGGTAAGGAAATGAAAAGAAAATATCAGGTATTTTGGGAATAATTTGGCAGGTTTTGAACTTGCTTCATATTTCTGTCTACATAGAAATTATACGACGGTGATGCTCAGCTCTGGGCACAGCAGCGCTCACTCAAGTATGGGAGCTGTGAACAATTATGTCTCTTTAAACCTCCCTGCTGAGGATTTTGGACACAATTACAGAATTGTAGCAGCCTGCCTGGCACTGCAAATGGAGCCTCATTATTAATATAGTGAAATATTTTTTCATGAGAGTCTAAAACATAGCACATCCTTCCCGCCAACGGCGATTTGTTCTGACAGTTCACTGACTGGCCCTCCTTCAGAGTGGAGGGGGAAGAAAACTTACTCAAATTTCCACTTTCAGACTGGTCCCTGGAAATTCTGTGGTGGAAAGTGTAATTTTATTACTATTCCTATTTCATGGTGAAGAAATTATCTGGAAATGTGGCTGCAGTCCCAGATTTAATTTAATTAACATCTATAAGGGCAGCAGGTCAGTACCTTATAGACCTATTGAAAGAGTCTTCAATCAATATTTACTGATGTATAAAGCAGTGAGAGCTCCTGCTGAGCTCTCCATTTCTCCTACTCCAATTAAACGTGTGGCCAAACATCACAGATGACTTAACTGAATGTAATGTCTACTGGTTTTCTTTCCAGACTAGATTTAAGTGGCTGCATTAGTTAACTATTGCCATTTAACAAATTATCCTTAAACATGGCAGCTTTAACCAAGAAAGGGCTATTATTTCCAAGTTTCTGTTGATAAATGAGGAAATTAGGAGTAGATTAGCTGGGTGGTATTGGCTGAGGTGGGAGGTTGGCCAGACCAGCTGTCATCCAAAGCTTAAATGGGGCTTAAGGATCTGCTGCCCAGATAGTTAAGCCTGTTGGCCATCGGCAAGGGCCACAGTTCCCTCTTGCTTGTTGACAAGGGTCTCTTCTTACTTGTTGACAGAAGGAAAAACCATGTTATATTTTATGACCTAGCTTCAGAAGTCACACTTCATCATTTCTGAATGATGGACCATCGGGTGGTCCTACCTAGTGTGAGAAGGGACCATACTCAGGGATGAAAACCAGGAGGAGGGAATTGCTGAGGCTCATGTTGGAGCCTAAGTACAATAGTCTGCCCTCAGACTCACAAAGTTTCACATTACCCACCACTTTTGCCAAAAAACACACTTTCTTCTTTTTTTTGAGGATAGGTAGCATTGGGCCGGGTGTGGTTTTTCACACCTATAATCCTAGCTCCCTGGGAGGCCGAGGCAGTTGGATTGCTTGAGCTCAGGTGTTTGAGACAAGCCGGAGCAAGAGAGAGACTTTGTCTCTATTAACAATAAAAAACAACTAGCTGGGCATTGTGGCCAGCACCTGTAGTCCCACCTACTGGGGAGACTGAGGCAAGAGGATCACGAGCCCAAGAGTTTGAGGTTGCTGTGATCTGTGATGCAACAGCACTCTAGCCAAGGTGACAGAGCGACACTCTGCCTCAAAAAAAAAAAAAAAGGAATAAAGGGAAAAAAAGATAGGTAACATTGGTAGCATCAGATCAAAGTCTAGAATCTCCTTATATAATTCAAGTGTCCAGGTACAGAAGTAACTCCTTAAGTGTAGTTACTCAAGTGCACCTGCAAAGCATACAGGATTTTCTTTCAGGCTGGAAACATGTCAACTAAAGAAGCAAATTGTCTGCTTCTTCTGCAGACATGTGGAAGGAAGTCGCAGATATGAAATATTTAGGTGGGACATCTCCTCAAAATTATAAGAAAATTATTGTATTTTATGTCTCCTATCACAAGCAAGAACATCTGCTTCCTGGTGAGGCTCTGTGAGCTCTGGAGACAGAATGTTGTTTAGCTAGGGAAAGTGTCCTTTCCCATATAACGGGTGTTACAAAGGGCTGACAGCTGTTGCTAAAGCCCAGAGCAGGAATTTGCTCAGTGGTAGGTCCTGGCTGTGATCGAAGGAGCCCTGCCTCTTGGATCATTATGTCTGGGAACCCCACCAGTTTTGGTGATATCACTGCTAAGAAAAGATACTATGGGACTATCAGGAAAGACTCAGGGAGGGTCATAACCCACACCCCTGGGGTGATAAAGCAAGAGTATTATGTGCACTGTCGTGAATTCTTTGCCTTCTGAAAAACTTACCTCATATTGTACCATTTGCCATGTTTGAAAATTACTGATCTAGAGCATCACCTGAAACTGTGCACCTTCATGCTGCAACAAAATATTCAAGTGCTAGTGTCCTTGTGATAAAAGGATTTTTTTCCTTCTGGGTAGATGCCCAGTAATGGGATTGCAGGTTTAAATGGGAGGTCTAGCTTGAGTTCTTTGATGGTTCTCCATACTTCCTTCCAGAAAGGTTGTATTAGTTTGCAGTCCCACCAGCAGTGTACCTAAATGCCTACCAACCCAGGAATGGATTAACAAACTGTGATATATGTATACTGTGGAATACTACTCAGCCATTAAAAAGATGGAGACTTTACATCCTTTGTATTAACCTGGATGGAAGTGGAACACGTTATTCTTAGTAAAGCATCACAAGAACAGAGAAGCAAGAATTCTATGTATTCAATTTCGACATGAGGACAATTAATGACCTAGTACATGGTGGAAGGTGTGGGAAGGGAAGAGCAGAGAGAGAGAAGGAGGGAGGAGGATGGGTGTCTTCGTGTGTGACACTCCTTTTGGGGACAAGATACAATTATAAGAGGGACTTTACCTAACAAATGCAATCAGTGTAACCTGGTTTCTTGTACCCTCAATGAATTCCCAACAATAACAAAAAATATATTCAAGTGTTTTCCAACAAAAATCAGACACAACAAAGTCATTAAAAAGTTGGTTTTTTGAAATTATGAAGTATGCAGTAGTTAGATTTTTGTAAAATAATGTGTTTTTAAGTATATGGAGTTGAAATTTCTTGAATGTGGCCTTATTTGATTACAGCTACATCAATGGAGCCTTCTCACATGAACAGGGTCCCCTGCACTGGCCCCCAAATTTCTTGAATATGGCCTTATTTGTTTGCAGCTACATAGATTTTTTGTAAAATAATGTGTTTTTCAGTATATGGAGTTGAAATTTCTTGAATGTGGCCTTATTTGATTACAGCTACATCAATGGCGGCCTTCTCACATGAAAAGGGTCCCCTGCCCTGGCCCCCAAATCAGGGATGGTCAAATATCAGTCATAACAGCAGGTGGCCCTGAACTCACCAGTCATAGCAGCTCTTTCACAAGAAGGGATACCAACCACAATCCTGGAGAGTGTGTCCCTCAAATATACAAATGGAGAAACAGATCCAGGTAGTTCATTGGATGAAACAGTGGTAGGTGCAGTGATGTGCCACAAACGTCTCCCTTTATGGAAGATCTTCAGCCCAGCTGCAGCCTGCGTGTTCCTCGATGTATTCTCTTGTCAGTTCCTTCATCTCAGTGTCAGACGCAAGAGCCACCTTGTCTAGGGTGACGCTAGTCTCAGCCTGTATCCAGTGGCTGAGTATCATAAAAGGCAAGGTATTTCTTCTTAATTCAAGACACTCTTATGGATGGTTCTTGTTCCAGATGTGAGGAGTTTGAGAGCTGCCTGGGCAACATAATAAGAACATGTCTCTAAAACAATAGCAGCAAAAAATGAATTTAATCAAATTTAAAACTCTGAAAAGAAGTTTATCTGTTTTGTAATCTCATCACTCTGAACATAGATTTTGTATCACACATAGCTCTAGTCTGATTTCTTTGTGATTAAGGACTCAGGAGTAATATGATAAATTAAAGCCAGATTGCTACTGTCAACTTTTGGTAACCAATCACTTACTCACTGCATGTCTATTTCTGTTCTACCCTTTCTTCACTGCCTTGCTACTTCCTAAGGTTTATATGGGAATAAAACTGAGAATTTTATTTGCAAAAATAGTAACACAAGATGTGCAAGAATAGAGATAACAATAAACATAAAAAAGCTCATGGAATGTAGCATGTGGCCATCTTATCAATTCAGATTTTATGCTCCGAAGAATATATATGATGAAAAATTTACTAAACACGGTGAGGGCTCTGAAAATATAAATAATAGTAAATGTTTATAGAAAATGCTGTTTACTGGGGGATTTTTTAATTATTAAATCATAACTGTGTACATTAGTGCAGTCAAGGGGTACCATGTGCTGTTTTCATATACAGTCTGAAATATTTTCATCACACTGTTTAATATAGCCTTTATGGTATTTTCTTATTGTATGAAGACATTTGTATTCTGCATTTAGTAAGTTTCACCTGTATCCATTCTAAGATGAACCGTAGGTGTGGCCCCACCCATTACTCTCCCTCCACCCCAACCTTCCCCTTTAATGTTTAAGCTATCTAATTCCATCCCAGAAATATACCTAGGTTGGTTATAACCAATTACATAAAATTTTTAAATGTCAATTACTTTACATCTAAAGTGATTGACCTTAAATGAATATTTTAAATGGTAATTACTTATATAGGGTATTGCTTTAAAACTCAAATTAGGTTGGATATCAACTTGACATTTCATTTGACCCCACAGTTCTCATGAAATAGACACAAAGTGTATTTCTCATTATTGAAAAATAAACTTACTTTACAAAATCATCTTTGTTTACTGTTTAATATCATGAAATATATGATTACCCACTAAACCTGATACTCACTATCAAAAATCCACAAAGAAACACATAAAAATAAATAACAACCAAAATCTTTAAAAAATAAAGATAGAAAATTATATCTGAAAACATTTATTCATTTATTCTATAACACAGCATGTGCTAGGCATTATCCTAATTCCTGGAGAAAAATGGGAACAGAAGAGCACAATGGAATTCATTCTAAATAATTTTACAGGTTACTCTGCGGGGAAAAGTATCAATGATGTAATCATATTTATGAATATTTAGGTATATGCTGAGCTAAGTGCCCTATAGGAATGATGTATTGTTGTCATTCACTAAATCCTTATAAAAAAGAAACTTACCCAGACTTTGGAGTTTATGTAAGAGTTCTTTAAAGTATCTGATGCTCAAGGTGATGCATTATATATGTGTTAAAGTTAATTAGCAAGTACATAAACCCAGTGATACAGATCAGACTATCTGAAGCATAGACAAAGAGCCAGGCAATGGGAGGTCAGGGAAGAACAAGAAAAATGGAGCAAGATCAGGCTGGACAGATCAAGCAGAATCAGAGAATGCAATGAAGTAATGGGTAGTCACTGAAGGATTTTAGAAGGAATAGTAATGAAGATAGGACATAATTCAAAATAGTTTTTTTTTTTTTTTTGCTTTTGTAAAAGTAAGTTTCATTATGATATAATTTACAAAACATAAAAATGGTTCCCTTTAAGGTATATAGAGATATCAATTTGATTATTCCATTCAGTCATGTAAAAAAATTGTCTGGTGTACTTGCTGTAGGTCCCAAATCTTCTGTAGTTCATGAGTTTCTAGTTTGTAAATCGTCTCACATCTGAAAACTGAGCAAGGGAAGCCACTTTTTATTTGGGGCAATTGAGCTCACTCTCCTGGTCATTTATCCTGGATTCTTTCTAATAGTAAAAGCTAAGAAATACACTTATTGGCTGGCCTTTGGGATATCACCTCATATTAACCATCTTTGTAAGTCATTTTCATTTTCCAGCAGAAAAGTTTCCAAAGAACACTTCACAGTTCTGCTCTGTGCTAGTGCAAGTGTGGAGAAACTAAAGCTTTGGGTGATTGGGTAATTGGTAAAGGCATACGTGTTTAAGAACCTGAAGCCCAAATGCCTTCGCATCAGTGCATGGATGACTGGCGTCCTATTTGAGGAATGGGAAAGGGGTATCAACGAAGACATGAAGAAGTAGAAAAGTCTATTCTACTGATAGTAGACAACTGTCCTGGCCACACACAAGTGAATCATCTGCCTCTAAACATGACCTCACAAATCCTACCTCTAGACCAAAGCACCATAAAAACATTTACAATCACTACCAAGCCCAGCTCTTGCAGTGTCATTACTAAAACACAAACCTGTGGTCTACCTGTGGAAACAACTTCATCTTCTGTACCAGTTAACAGTCTAGATCAATGGTTCTTAACCTGTGGGTTGCGACCCCTTTTTAACAATGAAAATACATTGTGGCATTCTCTCAGTGTTGAGAACCACTGCTCTAGATGGCTCTCCTCTGGACCAGTTCTACTTGGAAAAAGTTCACCTGGAAACAACATAGAAGTGTTGCAAGAAATTTGAAATGTCTCAACCCAAAAGCATGATGTTTTGTCCTCATCAGACATTCCATTTCTCATGGAATAATTTGAAAGGATAGATTTTGTTATTCTATTAAAATGTATTAAAATTTTTTTTTCTAAATACCAAGATATTAGGAGATACACACTTTTTGTTTACATAAATGTTTTTGTATTGATTGAGAGTCTTGAGTCAAAGATGTAAGTTCTCTCTTTACCTAGATAGTGTGCACTGTACTAAATAGGTGTGAATTTACTCATTCCTTCCTCCCCCCTCCCCCAACTTGATTTTCATTGATGTTTACTTCCATATGTGCATTTAAATTTTGATCAATTTGTTTCAGTTTGGTATTGAGTACATGTGTTCATTTTTCCCTTCTTGTGGTGTTTCACCTAGAAGAATGGTTTCCAGTTCCATCCAGGTTGTCATAAAAGGTAGTATTTTGCCATTTTATGGCTGAGTAGTACTCCATGGTATGCACACAACACATTTTATTAATCCATTCATGTGAGCACTTGGGTTGTTTCTACATCTTTACTATTGTGAATTGAACTGCTATAAACATTCCTGTGTTGGGGTGCTTTTTATAAGATGACCTTTCTTCCTTTGGGTACATACCCAGCAGTGAGATTGTTAGATCAAATGGTAGGTCTACTAGGAGTTCTTTGATATATCTCCACAAAAATGTCCACAGATGTACCAGTTTGCAGTCCTACTGCATCCGTGTCAGCATCTGTTATTTTGGGACTTTTTAATATGAGCCATTCACCCTGGAGTTAGGTGATATGTCATTATGGCTTTGGTTTGCATTTCCCTAATGATTAGAGGCATTGAGCATTTTTTTCACGAATGCGTTTAAGATGTGTTTCCTGAAGACAGCAGATACTTGGTTTGTGTTTTCTTAACCATCTAGCCAGCCTTTATTTCTTCAGCAGTGAATTCATGGCATTCACATTTATTGAAAGCACAGACATGTGTGGTGGACTTTTTTTTTTTTGTTATCTTGGGTATATCTTCATTGTTTTGTTTTACCTCTAGATTCATTGTGGTATCTGGTCTCCGAACTTTAGCTTTTGTGTGATATTACATTGGTGGGTGTTTGTTGTGCTACTCTGAGAGTAATGCAGGTCTGAGTACTTCCTGCAGGGTAAGTCTGGTTTTCACAAATTCACTCAGCAATCACTTGAATGTGAAAGTCTTAATTTCTCCTTCATTTAGAAAACTTAAGTTACAAAGCTTTGGGGGAGTTCAGATGTTATTTTTCAGCCACTAGGGCCAGGGCAAGCTCTCTAGACAAGCGAGCTGTTCACAGGGGAATGGCCAAAGACTTCTACACTAGAGTGCTAGGCTGAGCATTTTCTACCCTTATCTGATTGCACAGTATTTCCGGGGGAAGCATAGGAACTTCTCCTGTACCACCACATACCTGAGAGAGAAGCGTCAGAGCCAGCAAGGCAGACAGAGCCACACATGCCAGTCTTGTAAATGTTAGTTCAGATGAGACACCATTTCCTCCTGCAGCTGAGGGGACATGCCCTACTCATAGCCTTCTAAATCTGCCTCTCAGGGAATCACAATGCCGAGCCTAGTAGGTCCCAGCCTGATTTCCTGTAAGCCAGTTTTGGGGTGGGACAAAAGAGAGGCAAGTCTCCCAGAAGAAACTCCTATGCCCACGGCAGCACAGATGACTGGACAAGCTGGCCAAGATGGCTGGGTCAGAGCCAGCGCGGTAGGAGGTAGATGGGGCTGCAAGCACCTGTCCCGCAAATGTCAGTTCAGATGAGCCACATTTTTCTCCTGTAGCTGAGGGGGCACAAAGGAGTAGAAATAGAAGATTTTGTTGCAATGGATGATGAGAGGGCAACCTGTAATGAACCTGGTTTAAAAGCAATTTTCCAAGTGATTTTAACTGAAGTACAGACCAGTGTGAAGGTGCATGAAATAGCTGATGAAATGGAAGAAGCAAGTGAAGATGATGAAGAAACTGCAAAGATTCCAAAAGAGGAGGATGTCAGGATTCTGACAGCCCAGTTGAAGTCATTTGCTGGGGAAAAATGCCCAGTTATGCTGAGTGGTGTAGGCAGCGTTGAAAGTGCTTTCTCCACTTATGTTTGTAATAACAATAAGAAACAGACCAAGATTGACTTTTTTCCCCAGAAAGAATGAGTAAACCCTGAGAAAATGGTACACGTATTGATTTGGTATGATACTGTATGTTTGATTTTACTGTGTTCTGATTTGGTATCACTTTTTATGCTATTCTTCAATAAAAGCTGTACAAGAAAGCGAAGTACATGTACATGTCAGTACAGCAGGCCTCGTTCCTTATGTTGAGCACCTCTATATGTTGACCAATTTGTTACAGTTCCTTGGGTGGTCAACTTACAGAGGTTCTACTGAAGTTAACTGACCTGAACCTGCCACTGTTTCCCCTAAGAACTTTAAAGCAGTTAACACAAGCCAGTTAAATTCTTAGATCTTTAATCACATCCCAGTGCCTCAGCGATCTTATAGGCCAAAGCTTTATCAGCTGTATTTTCTATCTGCACCTCATTCCGTGTCTCCACCTGTGTTTTAGAACTTGTGACACTACCAATCCAGATGTTGTCATTACTCCACTAAACTACCAGAAATGGGATTGGGCCTTGTTTCTGTCTGCACCATAAATGTTCTTTGTTTGCTTGTTTTGTTTCCCCCCAGAGTCCTACTATGAGGATCCGTTTTCATGCCTACAACCATTTCCAAGAGTCTTAGTTTAAGTTCTTTTGCACAACCTGCCCCTACTTTTGCAAAAGCAACTAACGGAGGGAAAGCCACTACAAGAGAACATTATCGAGGTTTTTACAGCAAGAAACAAGTGTCGAGTTCCTCCCTGGGCCTGTGGAGGAGATCAGGGAATGGCCCTCAGAATTGCTCAACAATGGATTGACTTGGGGGTGGGTGTCATTTTTTCTTTAGCTCCCGCCCTGACTCCCTCATGAGCTGAACATTTGCAATGGGGGCATTATTGCCATGTTTTCCTCAGCTGTTAATTTTCAGAAAGGCATATCTAGGAGGAAAGAGAGCCAGTGCTAGTATAAGGCTAGAAATTTGCAACATAAGCTACGCTGAATCCTGCACAGAACTGCCGTCATTTTTCAAATAAGTGATGCCAAGTGAATGAGGGGTAGGACACAAGAAATGTTGAATATGGAGACTTTCTTTGGAATATACATGTTCTGCATAGTTTTTATAAAGCTTTCATACAGTTTTTAATTTATTCAGCTATATAAATAAGTGAATAGACAAATATGTAAATAAGCAACTAAATAAGTAGGATTTGGGAAAACCCACCAATAGAGATCTTTTGCTGCAGGTAATTAGTAGTAACGATCCTGATTGATTGATGTTTCGGAATTTTTCACCAGTGCCACCCACCCATTGTCTGTAGATACAGATCACTCTTTATGTTAATAAGAAACTCTTTATTTTGCACAGCATTGAAAGAAAAATAACACTGCAGACTCTTTCTTCCTCTGTTGTAATCGTGGTTAGACAGATTGGTTCATTCCCTAGCACGTGCTCACTTCAATTAGTTGCTAGGTGATGGGTGCTGTTCTATAGTATCTGGCAGCCCCCACCACTGCAGGCAGCAGGATTCCTGGGATCAGGGCCAAACTGAGCTCTGAAACGTTTGATAATCTGCCAATAGCTAAACAATCTTTGACCATATGCATTACCTTCCAAATTCTATTCATTTTTACTTTATTCAAAGAAAGGTCAGGGGTCTGATTCATTTAAAATACAGAAGAAAACATAAAGAAATTAGAAAAAGCAGTACATGGATAAAAAACATATTAGGGAGATAACAGTTTAAATAGGAGATTTATTTTTCCATCATTAATATCTAATAGATTGCAGGCTAATGGATAAAGAGAATTTGGGTTTTGTACTGTCTTTACTGTTCCATTTAGTAAGCTTTCCTCTCGTTAGCTTCACTTTTACAGTATTCATAACAGCGATAGCCACAACTTCCAAACTACCTACTGTAAGCTATGCACAGTAATTCATAAAAATAACTCTTTAGTCAGGGTGTAGTAATTCATTTTCAGCATTAAAAAAATTCTTGGGAATAGGCCCAGGCATATAGATGATGAAATGAAAATATCCCTGACACTAACCCATGTATTTTTATATGTCCTGTGTATTTTTTTTAATTCTACAGTAATTTTGGTGCATACCAAATTTGAAAATGAGAACAGGGATACAGAAAGGGATGTGTATTTTTAAAAGTTTTTTTTTCTTTCTTTCTTTTTTTTTTTTTTTTTGCATTTTGCTGAAGAAAGCAAAGCCTAAAAGTTGAAATTGGTCAACTTTTCTAACATCACTCTGTAAAACTCTACCCTTTTAACCCACACCTATGTAGACACAAGCTTGTGCAATATCTACCGGGCATGAAGTCCTTCAAAGATCAATCTTTACTACAGAAACCCAGATGCTTATTACAGGTATATATCTCTCCACCCCCCAATTATACATGCCATGAGTCAGAAATTGAAAATAAATAAGTAAAAAATTTTAAAAAGGGAAATGAATTGGAAAGAATAAATTATAGCATTTTGACAAATTGGATAATATTCTTCAGAAGTGAGTGAAAATAGTAAAATCTGAAAAAGCTTGTCACGTTTAGCATTTAAAAAGTGCTGGTTACATGAAAAAATGTTCATCATCTCTATATATTAGAGAAATGCAAATCAAAACCACCCCGAGATATCATCTAACCCCAGTGAGAATGGCCCACATCACAAAATCTCAAAACTGCAGATGCTGGCGTGGGTGTGGAGAGAAGGGAACACTTTTACACTGCTGGTGGGACTGCAAACTAGTACAACCTTTCTGGAAGGAAGTATGGAGAAACCTCAAAGCACTAAAACTAGACCTCCCATTTGATCCTGCAATCCCATTACTGGGCATCTACCCAGAAGGAAAGAAATCCTTTTATCATAAGGACACTTGTACTAGACTGTTTATTGCAGCTCAATTTACAATCGCCAAAATGTGGAAACAGCCTAAATGCCCACCAACCCAGGAATGAATTAACAAGCTGTGGTATATGTATACCATGGAATACTATTCAGCCATTAAAAAAAATGGAGACTTTACATCCTTCGTATTAACCTGGATGGACGTGGAAGACATTATTCTTAGTAAAGCATCACAAGAATGGAGAAGCATGAATCCTATGTACTCAATTTTGATATGAGGACAATTAATGACAATTATGGTTATGGGGGGGAACAGAAAGAGGGAAGGAGGGAGGTGGGTGGGGCCTTGGTATGTGTCCCACTTTATGGGGGCAATACATGATTGCAAGAGGGACTTTACCTAACAATTGCAATCAGTGTAACCTGGCTTATTGTACCCTCAATGAATCCCCAACAATAAAAATAAAAAAAAAAAAAGTGCTGGTTAAATAGACGATGGGTGGAAATGTGATGATAGCTGTATGTAGATGTTTCTGAAATTAGGTTTAGGCTCAACGTGATATATTGACAAGGCAGGTTAATAAAGGTGAGTGTACCCAGTGTACTCACCCTAATTATGAAACTAATGTAGGACCTTCACATGAAAGCTACAACCCAGTTACAACCTAAGAATAGGGAGAAGGGGGAAAGGGAGGGGAGGGAGGGTGGACGTAGGTAGAGGGAGGGAGATTAATGGATTAGACCTGCGGTGCATCTTACAAGGGTATATGTGAATCCTAGTAAATGTGGAATGCAAAGGTCTTAGCAAAATAACTAAGAAAATGCCACAAAAGCTATGTTAGCTAGTGTGATGAAAATGTGTCAAACGGTCTATGAACCAAGTGTACGGTGCCCATGATCATACTAATGTACACAGCTATGATTTAATAAAATAAATAAACAAATAAATAAAAAGGTGAGTATATCTGATTTCTCTTTTTTAAGAAGGATGCATGGAAGTGATACACACAAAAATGAATGAATGCTTTACTGAGATAAAGCAAACCATCATTTCTAGATTATGTAAGAATCAAAGACAATTTGGTGCCACCAAGAGCAGCAGAGATACGTAAGCTCACCTAGCCAGCATACAGGGAACAACTGAATGGAGCAAGGAAGAAATCATTGTCAACCTGTAGGGATGAGATTTTTAAAAAATGAACAGACTACTTTCAATTATCTTCTTATGACGTATTTATTTGTGTTTCTGAGTGTGTTGAAGCACATAGGCAGAAGCCGAAGAAAGAGATGAACAAGCTGCAGGAAGCATTGACAAAGGGGTGTGAGACAAATGTGGGCATCATGAGTAAGATAATAAGCTAGTCATAAAAAAGTAAAAAAAAATTCAGAGGCTATTTAATGATATTATTTTTATTTCATTTTTGTTCTCTTTCCCTGTGAATACTTAAACTACATTTATGTGTAGTTGTTATTAGACATAGCTTTCCTAACTATGACATAGAAAGTTAAGTAGCATAAGAAGAGAAGTTTTAATAAATATCAAATATTTTATGTCAGATTGATGTAGCGTGAAATAAAAGTGTGTGACTTAACACCTGGTGCTGGTCATAATTAGTGCCAAAGCCCAAGGCTAGATAATGTATAAAGTCCTGGGACCCAAGTACACATTTTATAAAATTACTCATATAATCAAAGTTTTATTAAAAATTATGCTTGCTTAATTTTAAAATCAGTACAAATGTATGGGCAAAATAATGATTATGAAAATATAAAGTAGATGAAGAAAAAATTTTAAATTTAAAATAAAAATACCTGAAAATTACCTAGACATTGCCATTATTAGCCCAATAAATACAATTTAATTTTAATTAAATTTTGCCTTGGAAAAACTAAAAAAAAAAAAGAAAAAAATAAAATAATTAAGAGATGGTTCTTTTTAAAATTGAAATAAAACACTTGGCATTTTGAAGTATGTATATTAGTTTGCGAGGGCTGCCATAAGGAAGCATTCTAAGTCTAAGATCACCGTGTCAGCAGGGTTCATTTCTTCTGAGGACTCCCTCCTTTGCTTGCAAACGGCAATCTATGGACTTTCCTCTGTGTTTGTCTCTGTCCTAATTACCTTTTTTTGTAAGAATACCAGTCATATTGAATTAGCCACTCTAATAACCTCATTTTAATGTATTTACCTCTCTAAAGACCCTATCTACAAATAGTTATATTCTGAGATACTGAAAATAGGGCTTTCACATATAAAAAAAAAAATTCAAAAAAATATAAGATTTAGGAAAAAATATAATTACACGATAACAGGAGATGATATTCTATAAAATTACTCTGACGTATATATTTTATGTTTAGCAATTAATATCATTATACATATTTATTTTAATCACAAATGTCTGTAGATGTTTTAATAAAATTTACTATGTACTTAAATTTGATTAACCAGTTCATAAAAGTAAGCCATCTTAATCATAAACATCAAAAAGCTTCTCATTTTTTCTTAAGTTTATGTTATAAAACCTTAGTCCAATTTCCTGATGGTGTTCTAAGAGAAATTAATAGGAAAAGCATGACCTATAAGCTCAAAAATCTTAGAGAAATTATAAGAAAGCTGTTCCACATCATAATGAGATTACTGTCACAATTTAGTATTATAAATTTAAAGGTGTTATATAGAAGGAGTTCATGCATGAAATTAATTTCTGTAATATTGGAGTGTATTTCACTTAATTCTGTGTTTGTATGTTGTTTTAATCTGTGTTTTCTATTTTCTTTAAAGAATATGGCAAGTAAACTTCCAAGGCCCCCAAATTTTCAAAAATGGTTTTCTTTCTTTCTGCAATGTTTGTACCCTGTTTCCCCGAAAATAAGACCTACTTACAGGAAAGATAAGACGTCTCCTGAAAATAAGACCTAGCGCATCTTTGGGAGCACACCTTAAAATAAGACACTGTCTTATTTTCAGGGAAACAGTACACTTTATTAGAAACAAAAATATGTGGGTACCCAAAATTTCCAATATCCAACTAAGTGTGTGCTTTTTTCTCCTTGCTTCTTGATTATTTCTACCCTATCAATTCTGAAGTTTAAAGTCAAATTTGATTGTTTTATTTCTCTATTTGTGTTTCTACTTAAGAACTTCCTTTTATATCTGTTGCATCTATATGAGTTAAGTCTACTATGAAACTGCTTGTACCCAATTTTACTGTAACACAACAAACGTGTGTTATCTCAGAGTGTTGGTGGGTTGGGAATCCGGGCCTGGCTTAGCTTGATACCTCCAGAAGGGACACCCAAGGTTTGCTATACTCTACCCCATAGGAGTGAATCACCAGGTCCAACGCTCATTCTAAAGGTGAACACACAAAGACAAAAGGAGCTGGTGATCTCTTCTGGTTGTCTACACGTGCGATCACTGAGGTGGGGTAGGGGTGGGGTAAAGACTATCACAGCATCTTCTCTGGCTCTCTACATTTAAAATTCAGAAGAGATGCTGCTATCCAAGAAATGGGAATGAGAGGCCCAGGGAGTCCACTGCACTTCTGATACCCACTAGAAAGTTGGCGGGATTTTCTTGATTTCCTGAAGGCCCAGGAGTAATTCTCCACATTTCTTGGCTCTGTGCTTGGGTCTGTGGATCCATCTTGTGACCCGTTCTTCCTTTTTCAGGGAGAGTATTGCATGGTAGAAGCTGAGTAGTTTCTGCCTTCTTCCTGCCAGTAGAAACTCGGAGATGGGAATTTGTGGGCTTACTGTGAGTCTGACTGGTTTTTATCTTTTAAACAAAGGGCACACCCACAAATACCTCAATATCTTTGAGATAAGCTCATAAACTTTTTGCAGGTTTTATTGTTTGTTTGTTTTGAACACAGTCTCACTCTGTTACCCTAGGTAGAGCTGTGACATCATAGTTCACAGCAACCTCAAACTCTTGGGCTTAAGTGATCCTCTCGCCTCAGCCTCTCGAGAAGCTGGGACTATACGCACCTGACAGAGGATACAAAACAAAGTGGAAAGCCTTAACAGTAGGCCAGAGCAGAAAGAATATCAGAGCTAGAAGACAACAGCTTTGAATTAAACAAGTCAGAAATAACAAGCAGAGAAATAAGAGGAATGAACAGAGACTCCAAGAAATTTGGGATTGTGTAAAGAGTCCTGACATAAGAATCTCGGGTGTCCCTAAGGGTGAAGCGGAAAATACTCCGAATTGGAAAACCTATTTGAAGGAATGTGTGAAGAAAAAGTTCCAGGTATTGCTAGACATCTGGACATCCAGGTACTAGAAGCGCAACAGAATCCTGGGAGATTCAGCACCAGGCAACAATTGCCACAAACAGTCATCCAATTGACCAAAATTAACACAAAAGAGGAACTCCTCTACACAAAGTCAGGAAAACCAAACAGCCTACCGTTGAAAGAATATTTGGGTGAAGGAGAAGTTAAGAATGAAATCAAAAGATACTTTGAACTAAATGAGAAAGGGGATAAAAGTTATCAAAACCTGTGGACACTCAGCAAAAGCTGTTACGAGAAGAAAATTTATTACCATAAATGCCCACGTTCAAAATATATAAAGATCACAAGTCAACAATCTAATGAATTGTCTGAAGGAACTGGAGAAGGAAGAGCAAAGCAATCCCAAGCCTAATAAAAGAAAAGAAATAAAGAAAGTCAGGGAAGAACTAAATTAAACTGATAACAAAAGAATTACGCAGATTAATGAAACAAAAAGTTCTTTGAAAAGACAAACAAAATGTATAGGCCTCTCATTAAGTCAACCAGAAACAGGAAAGAAGTGATCCTAAGAAGCTCGCTCAGAAATAAAAAAGGAGAAATCACATTTGCATACCAGGGAAATGTAAAATGTCATCTCTGAACACCATAAAAATCTTCGTGCACATAAACTTGAAATTGTTGAGGAAATGGATCAATTTTTGGAAAGTCACAATCTCCCTAAGGTCAGTTAGGAAGAAATAGAACTCCTAAGAGATCAACAAGTAACAAAATTGAAAGAGCAATAATAAACCTGCCAACAAATAAAAGTAAATAACAGGAACAAAAATGATTATCTGTGAGGGAGTCCTTTAATCTCTTTTCAAAGATTTTTTTTTCTTTTTTGTGTGACCGAATTGTACTCTGGGGACTCTTTTATTTTTCTGAGGATTTAAGAAAAAGCTTTATCATCACACCTCAACTTCTTCTCTAGACCTGATTTTATTTGAAGTATCCTAACTTAGATATTTTCTTGAAAATGTAATTCCATTTCTTGGAAATAATTTCTTAATTTTAGCAAGGTTTGCAATTTGAAAGAGCTCTATTCATGTTTATTTTTGCTTGATATTCCTTTCTGTGATTTCACTCAATCCCCTTACCTTTTATTATAAGCAGCACAATATAACCAGGTGGAACTTTTATCACTTTGTTTTAAAATTTACTTAGCTAGATCAACATATCTACCAGGCACATTATCTGCTTTTCCCATTTCTGCAGGCGTGTCATTGATACTCGTTCCTTCACTATATACAGAGGATCCTCTTTCCTCCAGTCTCCAATAATATAGTGTGTTCCTCATTTCAGTTTCAGCACAAAGTCCAGATTTCTACTAACGGTCTATTTGAGACAGTTTGGCTTTCTACAAGTGTTCTTCAAAGTCCTTTTATGATCCATCCACTGCCCAATTCCAAAGCCAAGCCTACATCTTAATGCATTTGTTAAGAAAGCACCCAATTTGGGGTACCAAAATCTACACTTGTATCTATACTATGTAAAAAAAATTTCCCCAAATTTAGTAGCTTATTAAAAATATATATATTTTCTCACAGTGGGTCAGAAGTTTGGGGTAAGCGTATCCGAGTGCCCGTGGCTCCAGGTCTCACCTGTGGTCGCAGTAAGCTTTTAGGGAGGTCTGCATCCAGAGGGCATCTGTTTCCAAGCTTTCTTTTTGCTACTATTCACAGGATTCAATTTTTCTGCTGGTGTTGTACTGATAAATTTTCTTCCTTATAATATGTGCGTCTTCTTTAAGCTCAGAACACAGCAGCCTTCCCTCAGAGCAAAGGAGTGAAAAGTGTTTGGAGGGTGGAGGGAGGGAGAGACCAGGACAAAAGCCTTCCAAAGATGTCTTCTGACAGCTTGGAAGGGTATAAGTAGCAGTATCCAATGTTAGAAATTATTGGGGGCCAGCTTAGAGGAAAAATTTACAGCAAAATTTATTATCTGTGTTTCTTAACCATTACTTTTCCATCTATGTGTGCATATTTCCATCTGTTTGTGTGCCTTTATATGGAAAAAAAATATCTATAAGGTGAGTTCCCCTTCACCAGAGCTGTAGAATAGCGAGAAGAAGAGAAAATCACACCAGTGCCAAACAGAAAGAAAACTCAGTAATCTCTTTTGCCTTTTGTCACAAGTTATGGGTAATTTTTCTGACCTGTGAAGTGACATTCAAATAATTAAGCGAAAGAATATACACAGAAGTATTTACAAAAACACACGAATTTATTCATGCACAGATGTGCACATAAAGAAAGAGGAAAATAGAAGTAAATGTGAAATAATTAGTAGTAAATGACCCAGAATCATGTGAATTTTGTCATACGGTTCTTTCAACTGTTCTGTCAGATGGACAGTTTAAAAAATGAAATTCTAGGGGTGGAGGTGGGGAAAACAGAACAAAACAAAAAACTTAAACATGTCTATAATGTGAAAGTTTGTCAAATCTGGAGTCATTTTATAAAACATGAGATACTGGGACAAGCTAACATTGAAACTTTTACAATCTATTTGACAAAAACCTGCCATATAGTATGTGTAAGTTTCACTTAAGATTATTTTAATTTAACAACTTTTACTTATTAGAATAACTAAAATTCATATATTAGGATAATTCATATTAAGTGCTTTTTTAAAATTATTTTTTATTAAATCATAACTTTGTACATTGATGCATTTATAGAGTTCAGGGTACTGCTTCGATATACAATGTGTAATTCTTACATGGAAATAAGTAACACTGCTGGGTCCTCCTGCAGTCGCAGTTGAGGGAAGATGGGGGCCAGCCCGACCTCGACCCAGGGGCTGAGCGGGATGGCGAGTGTCAGCGGCTCGAAGAAAACCACACGGAGCCGGGAGGCTGTTGAACCAGGATCTCACCTTTATTGTAACACGCTGCAATATTTATACACTTAGGCTAGGGGGCAAAAGGTGGAAGGAGGGGGTACATAAAATGAGGTGACAGGCTTCAAGCCAATAAAATCTAACCCCGTCACCTGTATCCAGGCAGAGGCTGTTTCAGGTCGGGTCTTGCTGAGTCACTCCTATGCGGAAGTGCGCAGACAGCACCAACTCGACTCAGGCTTAGGAAGTTCCTGTAGGCCTCAAGTAGGCCTTGCTCACACGAGAAGGCCCAACATAACACATCCATCTCAATTATACTCATTTCTTAATAGTTTTGAAATGTACCATTGTATCGTGCACATTAGGTGAGGTCTCCCCTAACGCCCTCCCTCCACCCATATACCCCCTCCCCTCTCTCTCTCCTCTCCCCTTCTACTTTCTGGACTATGGTTATGTTTTGTCATTCATAGACTGTGTAGGTGGTTATGTATTGATTTCATACTAGTATTGAGTACATTGGATACTTTTTTCCCCCATTCTTGAGATACTTTACTAAGAAGAATATGTTCCAGCTCCATCCAGGTAAACATAAAAGATGTGAAGTCTCCTTCTTGTTTTATCGCTGTATGGTATTCCATGGTGCACATGTACCATAATTTGTTAGTTAATTAATTCATGGATCGATGGGCACTTGGGCTGTTCCCATGTCTTGGCTATTATGAATTGGGCTGCAATAAACATTCTGGTGCAAATGTCTTTGTTGTAAAATGATTTTTCAGTATATATCTATGCAGGGGTTCTCAAACTATGGCCCATGGGCCACATGCAGTTGTGTGATTGTATTTATTCCTGTTTTGATTTTTTACTTCAAAATAAGATATGTGCAGTGTGCATAGGAATTTTTTCATAGTTTCTTTTTTTAAACTATAGTCTGGCCCTCCACCTGTCTGAGGGACAGTGAACTGGCCACATGTTTAAAAAGTTTGAGGACCCCTGTGAATTGCAGGATCAAACGGTATGTGTACTTTTAGTTCCTTGAGTGTTCTCCAAACTTCTTTCCAAAAAGGTCGTATTAGCTTGCATTCCCACCAGCAGTGTAGAAGTGTACAGTGGAGAGACTGCCTTCTCTCCGTAAGTGCTCATTTTAATTTTATTAATTTAGGAAAGTGTTTTTTTTTTTTTTTTGTTTGTTTGTTTGTTTTGAGACAGAGTCTCAAGGTGGCACCCTGAGTAGAGTGCTGTGGTGTCACAGCTCACAACAACCTCAGACTCCTGGGCTTAAGCGATTCTCGATTCTCTTGCCTCAGCCTCCAACTAGCTGGAACTACAGGAACCCACCACAATGCCTGGCTATTTGTTGTTGTTTCATTTGCCATGGTGTTTTAGTTGTCCCAGGCCAGGTTTGAACCCACCAGCTTTGGTGTATGTGGCTAGCACCCTACCCACTGAGTTACAGGCACAGCCCTAATTTTATAATTAAAAATAATAAACATACTAATAAAACTATTTAGAGAGTGATGGCCCTGAGCTCAATTGAAATCACCTTCTCTTCCCATATGCTTTACCTCAAAGATCTTTATCAGAACCTGCCCTAAAGTTGGGCTTTCTCAAGTCCAATCTCAAGAAGAAACCAAAATCACCTTTACAATGCAAATCTAATTATGTCAAACAGTACAATAAAACTTTTTATGGCTACCTAGTATTTTGTGAATAATTCAGAATAATTTAAAAGGCTTTCAAATCCTTTTGATGTAACATTTAATTTCCTTTTCAGTTCCATCTATGGATACTTTATTCCGTATATTCTATGCTCTTAAAAGACTACACTTCCTCGGTTTCTTGTGTGTGTTCTTTAGTCGTGCGTGTCAGGGGCCCTTCACGGTCGCCACTGATCAGGGCCCGGAACTGGCCAGGTCTCCAGCCCCCTGCTTCTCTAGGTTCTGGACATGGTCCACTGTGCTTTTATCTAGCTCAGGAACAATTGCGCTTAGGTGGCTGAGGGCTATTTACGTTAGCAGAAGGGAGAGAGAGAGATAGTCTTTGAGGGAGTGAAGCAGTTTTCTTAGAAGGATAGATCTTATCAATAGAACTCTTTCATAGAGTTTAGTAAGCTTCAGCAGAGAGACACCATGCTGGCATTCTGCATGCAGAAGGGACAAAGTCAGAGTGAGCAGTCCATGATAGAATGCGCGCTCCTGACTTCCTTCTCCTCCAGCCTACTACACAGCTGATCTCCTGAGTCTTAACACCACAGGTGTAGAGAATGCCAATTCACTAATGCCCTCATCTCACGAGCTCTCATGCTTGTTAAGAGAGCCAAATCCCTCCCCATCCCCTTGTCACCAAGGTATTCATTATTGAACTATACAGGTGTTTCTTATAACTCTCCCTCCTCCTAGCCATAGGCTATATGGGCTGCTACACACATGAGCTTTGTTTTTACTTGCCTCCCTGGGTTAACCGCTCCTCCTATCCTTTCCCCATGAATTTTTGCTCATCTTGCTTGTCTCAGTGTAGACATGAAGCTTTTCAAGTCAAGCCTCTGCATGGATCCTGTATGTGCCTGAAACATCCTGTAATTACTCTATTCCGATATTCATTCTTATCATGTCTTGGTCATTAATTTTTGTGTTTTTCCTAGTAGATAAGTTGTGTAATGTGGATAGGATCTATTAATTGATCACAGCTCACCAGTGCAAGCACAGACATAAAATAAGTTAGGCAATTACATTAAAATGCAATAATAATAGTCTTGGCGCCTGTAGCTCAGCAGTTGGTTAGGGCACTGGCCACATGCACCAGGGCTGGCGGGTTCAAACCTGGCCTGGGCCTGCTAAACAACAATGACAATTACAACAAAAAAATAGCTGGGCGTTGTGGCCGGCACCTGTAGTCCCAGGTACTTGGGAGGCTACTGCAAGAGAATCGTTTAAGCCCAAGAGTTTGAGATTGCTGTGGGATGTGACGTCACAGCACTCCACCAAGAGCAACACAGTGAAAGTGAAAGTCTCAAAAAAACAAACAAAAAAAAACTGTAATAATTATTGGATTAAAACTGGTTTTGACCAATAACTATGTGCAAATTACTCAATAAGATCTGCTTTGCTTACTGATCAAAACCTGATAAGTGGTGATCACAAACCCAATTTTTAGGTTACGATAAGGTGATCTTGAAGCTAAGAAATACACGTAGAAATGCTAAATTACTAAACATCGATGCTTTTTTGTTTTGTTTTGTTTTTTTGCAGTGTTTGGCTGGGGCTGGGTTTGAACCCGCCACCTCTGGCATATGGGGCGGCACCCTACTCCTTTGAGCCACAGGTGCCGCTCAACATCAATGCTTTTATTTAAATTCAGACAATGAGTTTCACAGTGCAAGGTCTTTATTACTGAGGTACAGGAAATAAGGAGACACCAAGATGGCCTCACAAAACAATGGAATACTGCAATTTTATGTATTATTGGACTAGGAGAGAAAGGTAATTTTAAAGGTAATTTCATATAAAATTAATTAATTAATTAATTTTTGAGACAGAGTTTCTGTTGCCTTGGGTAGAATGCCAAGGCATCATCATAGTTCATAGCAACTTCAGTCTTTTGGGCTCAAGTGATCCTCTTGCCTCACCCTCCCCTGGGACTACAGGGGCCCATCAGCATGTCTAGGTCTAGCTAGTTTTCTGTTTTTAGTAGAGATGGCGTTTTACTCTTGCACGGACCTGTCTCCAACTCGTGAGCTTAAGAAATCCACCCACCTTGGCCTCCCATAGTGCTAGGATTACAGGTGTGAGCCACTGTTCCCAGCCATATAATATTATTTTAAAGAATTTTGTGGCACATAATAATAATAATATATATCTTTTATTTTATTGGAAAGCCCTAATGGTTTAAAAATCTATTCAGATATTTTTGTAAAGTTCTGAAGGCTGGAAGTCCAAGATACATCAGGGTGCCAGTGTGGTTAGGCTCTGGGGAGAGCTCTCTTCTAGGCTGCAGGCTGCCAGCTTCTCAGTATACCTGCCATCGTGGGAGGGATGAGGGAGATTCAGAATCTCTTTTATAAGGGAACTACCCTCATTCATGTGGGTCCCACTATCATAATCTAACAATTTCCCAAAGTATCCCTGATACCACTATTTGGGGTGAGGATTTCAACTACCAATTTGGGGGTACATTCAGTCAATAGCACGTACCAATACATATGTGTTCATCCTTTATCACATGAACATTTGAATGATTTCTAATTTGTTGACATTATGAATAGAGATGCTACAAATATTTTGTACATATCTCCTGAAGCAGACATGCATAAATTTTTCCATAGTGCCTAATTAAGTGTTGGCATGCTAGATGGAGCATAGAGTATACATGTGTTCAATATTAAATTTTTCTAAATGAATTATGTATTAATTTAGTTATTTTATGTATATATGTATCTGTACAAGTGGTGTATACTTTTTTAGGCCTGCTCATTTGTAATTTACCTCTCCTTCTCACAGATATAGCCCTGGTGATTAATTTGCTTCCAACTTCCAAACCATGTTTTTGCAATTTTGCCTCATAATTTAGTAATGGTAATTATTATCTAACATGGTTGTGCATGTATTAAGGTTTAAATAAATTTATTATATCCATTACTTAATTTGCTGATTGAATTAAGCATTATGATTTTGAGCGCTGTATAGAGAGTTCGTTCATTCATTTAAATTATTATCCGGTATGCTATGGGTGAAGAATGCACAGTTTCCTTATCTCTTATCTTACATTTATGAGCATTTTATTTTCTGCCAGGCTCTTACAGAAAATGTTATCAAGGTCTCATTTTTTTTACAAAAAATATTTGAAATAAAATTTAATATGTAAATAACTAAATTGTAAACCACAGTTCACTGACATTTTCAATTTTGCCATATATTACTATTATTATTAAATTTTGCTTCTCCAATATGGTAGAATTAATCTACATTTCTACTCACAATTGACATTATTGGATTCTTCATTTTTTTCCCCAAACTAATGGGTATGATAGCTTACTATTATTATTCTCTTAATTTCTTGAGTATAAGTAGCAGGCAGCATTTTTTCATCTTTCACATGTATATTTCTCTTTTATGGTTCAGATCTGTACATTTTTTTCCCTATGATTTTCTACTTTTTTTATTGGCTTATTTGGATTTTTGCTTGTGTATTTTAGCAGGCTATCAGGTCTTGAATAATTAAGTATGGTTTGGAAACTAATCCATTATAAGTTGTATACATTACAAATATTTTCTACCTTCCAACTATAACTATTTTTAAATTCAATTTTATGAGGGTTTTTTTTGTATTTTGGACAGCACATATTTATGTTTTAAAGTATTCATAGAATTATATGCACATACATTCTCTATTCCTTATTGTTTGTGCTTTTATTCTTTTTTTGCATGAAACAAAATTTATTGAGGAAGAAATGGTAGATTTACAAGGCAAGAGCAAGATACAGGTTTACAGAGCAAGATATGTTTGCCATACAATATATACTGTTCCCTTGTGGTAACAATAAACCTCTAAGCTTTTTATAAAACCACATACTTAATGGTTTTAAAGTTTTCAATGTATTTTGGTTTAATTTACTTAAAAAATAGTTGAGTAAGAATCTATTATTTAAGGCTGCATAGTATTCCATGGTATAGAGGAGACTTTACCTCTTTTATGTTTACATGGAGGGACCTGGAACACGTTCTCCTGAGTAAAGTATCTCAAGAATGGATGAAAAAGTATCCACTGTACTCAGTACTTCTATGAAACCAACTTATATTTACTCACACTTTCTTATGAAAGATAGAACACAACTATAGCCCAGGATGAAGGAGAGAAATGGAGTGGAAAGGAGGGTTAGGGAAGGGTTGATAGAGGGAGAGTAAAAGGTGGGACCACACCTATGGAGCATATTGAAAGGGCACAAGTCAAATCTGTCAAGTGTGCAACACAAGTATCTTAACACAATAATCAAGTAAATGAAGTGAAAGCTATATTGATTGGTTTGATGTAAGCATGTCGGATTATATAAAAAAGAATCAACACATTGTACCCCACATATGTATAAATGCATTCATGATCTATGTGTATATGACTTAATAAAAAAAAAGAATCTATTATTTATTTTCTATATGGAGAGTGACTGTCAAGGAATCATGCAATAAATAATCTATTGTGTTTCCCTGAGCACTTATAGCATTTTCATCTTCTAAAAATTTGGCAAGATATTTAGATTTTGCTCTGTATCATTTAATTTTTTTCAGTTCAGCAACTTTATCAAGTTGATAAATTTTCTTCAAAATTACCCCAGATATTGCTTTAAAAATATTTGGCAATTAGTGAATATGACATAGTTTTCCATTTTAGATATTTATCTTTTAATTAAATAATGTGATTTCATAATGCTTTTGTTAAGGTCCAGCACATATGTTGTTAGTTTTATCCCCATAATCATTACTGATTTTAATGCTTTCATAAGTCTTATTTTTTCTCTTGCACTTTCTGTTGGTTATTGCCAATGCCTTAATATATTTTTGATTGTACTTGCTGTACATTTCAACCTTGAATGAATATCATTTCACTTGGTCCAAGCATTAGAATCAACTTTATTTAAAAAATCTTATTTCCAGGTTTTTTAACTTAATTACCCTCTTTATGATACATTATAGCCCACTGGGAAAATGTGCCACACACTCTTTATGGTTAGTGCCATCAGTTCTCACCCTTATCCACGGAGGAGTTCAGAACCTATCCCCTTCCTGTCATTGGTGTGTGATTCATTCACATAATATCCTTCATTTGAAATCTAATGTTATCTGAAGGACTACAGACTGAATGAACTAGTAAGTGGCAGATACATGGCAAGATCCTTATTAAGTATTCTCCCAAGTTATATTCTTATAAAAACATGAGTGATTAGCAAAGTTGAACTTCAACACACAAACACATATCAATTTAGTGATAGAATAGCCTGAGGTGTGATAAAAGGGTTAGTAAAGACAAGATAAAATGTGTCTCAGATACTGGAGTCTTTCTTTTCTTTACCGAATTAGCATATTTGACAAAATGATATTGAACTTTGAACACACAACTCTATGAAATCCTATGAGGTTCATGAACATAGTTTTTAATATTTATTGCTACAAGCTATTATTTCAGAAATCTGTAAAGGTTAAAATTTTATGCAGCTGCACATTTTTTATTAAGAAGAATAAATATTGTGCCTGAGGGTTCTTAATCTTCTACAGCAGAGATTTTCCCTATAGAGACAGGTAATGGGTAAAAAAATCTATGTAATTAATTGATAAAGCACATTGTATAAAAAGCAATTTTATCCTAGGCAATATTGGATATATCTGTATTATTGATTTACTAAGCCCCTGGGAGTATAAAATGAAAAGGCAGATTAAAAATTTTAGTTACACGATATGGCAGAAAAAATACTATATTTGAAATAGTGAGAACTATCATAAACTTTGGTGACTAACTGATTCACATAGTCCTGTTACTTAATATTATTGGATCTAGTTCCCTATGCTCTCATAGGGAACTTATATTATTTATATAATAGATTTGAATCTAAGAGCAAATTAATATTATATATTTATGTGCTAAATATTACTCTTTTTGGTGTCACAACATGTATTATCATTCAAAATATTTATTATTCATTATGCAGAGAATGATAAACTTTCATTTGAGAATGATAAGCTTACGACAGTTTGATCTAAACATGGGACAGAATAGGTAACTTCTCCATGAAGATGACACATTCAGCACATACATCTTTCCTCCCTTCAAACCATAGAAAGGAATGTAAAAAAAGCACAAAGATGAGTGAACAGGAATATAGGAGCATCAGATTGTGAAAGCTGGAAGGTGGATATATCTGTATTATTGATTTACTAAGGCCCTGGTAGTCAAATATCAGCTGGCAGTCAAGAAAACAAAGAGTTGCATGATCTATAAATTGAGACGCCTCAGTAGGCTCAGGAACTGTAGGTGAAGGTGTGCTACAAGAAGAACAGGCAGACAGATGACACAAGAGCAGATGTGGTCACGTACATACACTGGAACCCATGTGGAAGAGAGAGGGCTTATGGTCTGTAAAGGGCACACACAGGCTTCTGGCTGGGAGCTGCTAACAGTGTTGGCGAGCTTGAAATAGTATGGTCAACATAGACTGAAAGCAGGGAGTTTCAGACTTCTTCTCCTTTACCTCCTCGATTTCTGACTTCCCAGGCTGGGTGGCAGAGAGCTCTCTGAAGAAAACAACCTGCCCCAAAACCCAAAGTTGCTGATACGGGATTCCCCAAAAGAGTCCACCAAAATCCTCAGAGATGACATTACTCAATTTAAATTCTCAGAAGATCCTAAACAGCAACTTCTTTCCCATTCTTAAACACAGGCAGACATTGATAGACTAAAATAAAGATACTGAATAAAGATATACACATATTAGAGGAAACAAAGGTATGGAAGAAGAAAAATAATAAATTTGTCATTAATCTCTTATGAATAGAAGATAACTCACTTTCTCCTTTAAATAAGGAAATTTTTTTTTGTAAAGAATATTTGGAGAATAAATGTTTGAAAGTAGCAGTGAAAATGCCAATAAAAGAAAGATGTAGTTGAGAAAATAATCTAGAGTTTCTAGAGATTCTTTTACAAAGAAAGAAAAATGCAAAATAGATGAGAATAATAATGAAATGTCTGAAAGGAGGACCAATAGCCAAAAAAAAAAAAAAAAAAAGGAAGAAAGAAAAAAACCACAAATAGAGAGAAAGAAATAATTTAGGGAATCATTTCAGAAAATGTTCTAGTCCCAAGAACCAATTCATGGCTGAGGATATGAAGAAGGTAATAGATCAAGCTATGTCTTTCTAGAATAAAATTTATTCCAGGAAAAAAAAGAAGAGCCAGTGCAAAAGTGCTTTGGGGAAAGATGTGTTTACTACATTTGAGGGCTGGCAACAAAACTACTAATAAGAAACAGAAGAATCAATTTAGGTACATAGATATTCAGACCTGTAGTGTTTCAAAACTGTACCTATTTTCATACTTTCTCAGGAAGGTTCAGATGAATGTGCTGTACAAACATGAAGAATTACATAGGCATGCCTTGTTTTTGTGCTCTGCTTTATGGTACTTTGCAGATATTACATTTCTTTCTTTTTTTTATTAAATCATAGCTGTGTACCTTAATGTGATCATGGAGTACCATACACTAGTTTCATAGACCGTTTGACATATTTTCATCACACTGGTTAACACAGCCTTCCTGGCATTTTCTTAGTTATTGAGCTAAGACATTTACATTCCACATTTACTAAGTTTCACATATACCCTTGTAAGATGCGCAGATATTACATTTCCCAATGGATTGAAGGTTTGGGACAACTCTACAGTAAACAAGTTTATCAGAACCACATTACTTTGTGTCTCTGTGTCATATTTCGGTGATTACTGCAATATTTCAGACTTTTCCATTGTTATTATCTACATTGTGGTGATCTGTGATCATTGATTTTTGATGTTACCACTGTAATTGTTTTGGGATGCCAGAAATGTACCTGTGTACAACTGAAGACACAATTGAAAAATGTGTGTGTTCTGACTGTGCTACCAACTGGCCATTCTCCCATCTCTCTTCTTTTCCTTAGAACTCCCTATTCCCTGAGACACAAAAGATTGAAATGAAAACAGTTAATAATCTTAAATGACCTCGAAGAGTCTGAGTGAAAAAAAGAGTTTCACATCTCTTCCTGGAAATTAAAAGCTAGAAATGATTAAGCTTAATGAGAAAGGCATGTCAAAAGCTGGAGAAAGGTTGGAAGCTTCTTGTTCCAAATAGTTAACCAAGCTGTGACTGCAAAGAAAAAGTTCTCAAGGGAAATTTAAAGTATTATTCCAGTGAACACATGAAGAATGAGAAAGCAAAACAGCTTTATTGTTGATACAGAGAAAGTTTTAGTGGTCTGGATAGAAGATCAAACCAGATACACCATTCCCTTATAGGAATGTTGAGCCTAATACAGAAAAAGGCCCTAATTCTCTCCAATTCTATGAAAGGCAGGAGAGAGGAAAAATCTGTAGAAGAAAAGTTTAAATCTAGCAGAGGTTGGTTAGTGAAGTTTGAGTAAATAAGTTATCTCCATACCATAAAAGTGCAAGATGAGGCAACAAGTGCTTTGTAGAAGCTGTAACAAGATACTCAGAAGACCTAGCTAATTGATGAAGGCAGCTTCACTAAAGATTTTAAGTGTAGACAAAACAGCCTCATATTAACGATGATGCCATCTGAGACATTCATAACTAGAAAGGAGAAGACAAAGTTTGACTTTGAGCTTTAAAGGAAAGGATGCCTCTTTTTATGACTAATGCAACTGGTGACTTTAAGTTGAAGCAGATGCTCATTTACCATTGTGGAAATCCATGGGCCCTTGAGACTTATGTTAAATCTTCTCTGCGCATGTTCCCTAAGCGCAAAAACAAAGTCTGGATGACAGAACATCTGTTTACAGCAAATTGTACTAAATATTTTAAACCTCTTTTTGAGAACTACTGCTCAGAACAAAAGATTCCATTTAAAATACATCAACTATAAGAAATTTCCCCCAAAAGAAAAGCCCAGGACCAGATGGCCCCACATCAGAATTCTACCAAACCTTTGAAGAGGAACTAGTACCTATATTACCTAATCTTTTCCAAAACATAGAAAAAAAAAGGAATACTTCCCAACATATTCTATGAAGCAAATATCACTCTGATACCCAAACCAGGAAAAGACCCAACAAGAAAAGAAAATTATAGACCAATATCTCTAATGAATATTGATGCAAAAATATTGAAGAAGATCCTAACAAACAGCATCCAACAACAGATCAAACAAATTATACAATACGACCAGGTGGGTTTCAATCCAAGGTCCCAAGGATGGTTCAATATACGTAAATTAATAAATATAATATACCACATAAACAAATTAAAAAACAAAGACCATATGATTTTCTCAATTGATGCAGAAAAAGCTTTTGACAATATCCAGCATCCTTTCTTGATCAGAACACTTAAGAAAATAGGTATAGAAGGAACATTTCTTAGACTGATAGAGGCCATCTACAGCAAACCCACAGGCAATATCATAGTGAATGGAATAAAATTGAAATCATTTCCACTCATATCAGGAACCAGGCAAGGATGCCCACCGTCTCCACTGCTTTTTAACATTGTAATGGAAGTCTTAGCCACGGCAATCAGGCAAGAGAAGACAATTAAGAGGATCCAAATAGGACCAGAGGAGATCAAACTGTCACTCTTTGCAGACAATATGATTATATATCTGGAAAATTCCAGGCAATCAACTACCACAAAACTCCTAGAAGTGATCAAGGAATATAGTAATGTCTCAGGATACAAAATTAACACTCATAAATATGTAGCCTTTATATACACCAACAGTAGTCAAGAGGAAAAAACAATCAAGGACTCTATTCCCTTTACGATAGTTCCAAAGACGATGAAATATCTGGGAGTGTATCTAATTAAGGACGTGAACAATCTCTATAAAGAGAACCATGAAACTCTGAGAAAAGAAATTGCTGAAGATGTTAACAAATGGAAAAATATACCATGTTCATGGCTGGAAAGAATCGACATTGTTAAAATGTCTATACTACATAAAGCAATCTACAGATTTAACATGATCCCTATTAAAGCACCTCTGTCATACTTTAAAGACCTGGAAAAATTAGTACTTCATTTTATACGGAAACAGAAAAAACCTTGAATAGCCAAGACACTACTCAGAAATAAAAACAAATCGGGAAGAATCACACTTCCAGACTTCAGACTATACTATAAATCTATAGTGATCAAAACAGCATTGTACTGGCACAAAAATAGATAGATGGAACAGAATTGAAGACCAAGAAGTGAACCCAGACACTTATCGTCATTCAATTTTTGATAAGCCTGTTAAAAACATAAATTTGAGGAAAGATTCCTTATTCAATAAATGGTGCTGGACGAATTGGCTGGCAACAGTAGAAGACTGAAACTGGACCCACACCTTTCTCCTCTAACAAAAATTGACTCTTACTGGTTAAAGGACTTAAACTTAAGACATAGAACTATAAATATTCTTAGAGAGAGTGCAGGGGAAACACTTGAAAAAATTGGCCTGAGAGAATACTTCATGAGGAAGACACCCCGGGCAATTGAAGTAACATCAAAAATACATTACTGGGATCTGATCAAATTAAAAAGCTTCTGCACTGCCAAGAACACACTAAGTAAGGCAAATAGACAGCACTCAGAATGGGAGAGGATTTTTGCAAGATATACTACCAACAAAGGTCTAATAACCAGAATCCACAGAAAACTCAAACTTATTACTAAGCAAAAACCAAGTGATCCCATTTCATTGTGGGCAAGAGACATGAACAGAAGCTTCTCTGAAGAAGACAGGCACATGGCCTATAGACACATGAAAAAATGCTCATCATCTTTAATCGTCAGAGAAATGCAAACCAAAACCACTCTGAGATACCATCTAACTCCAGTAAGGGTAGCCCACATCACAAAATCCCAAAACAACAGATGTTGGCGTGGATGTGGAGAGAAAGGAACACTTCTGCACTGATGGTAGGAATGCAAACTAGTACTTTCCTTTTGGAAGGAAGTTTGGAGAATACTCAGAGATCTAAATGTAGACCTGCTGCTTGATCCTGCAATTCCTCTTCTAGGTGTATATCCAAAGGACCAAAACTCATTTGGCAATAAAGATACTTGCACCAGATTGTTCATTGCAGCTCAATTCACAATTGCCAAGTCATGGAAGAAGCCCAAGTGCCCATCGACCCATGAATGGATTAATAAATTGTGGTATATGTATACCATGGAATACTATGCTGCAGTAAAAAAAATGGAGACTACCTCTTTTATGTTTACATGGATGGAGCTGGAAAATATTCTTCTTAGTAAAGTATCTCAGGAATGGAAAAAAAAAGTATCCAATGTACTCAGTACTACTGTGAAACCAATTTATCATCACTCACACTTGCATATGAAAAATGAAACACAACTTTAGCCTAAGATGAAGGAGGGAAGGGGAGGGAGAAAGGAGGGAATACGATGGGAGGGATAGTAGGATATAGTAGGGGGACCACACCTATGGAGCACATTGCTAGTACAAGTCGGATCTATCATGTGTAGAACACAAATGTCCTAACGCTATAATTGGGTAGATGAGGTGAAAGCTATGTTGATTAGTAGGATGTAAGCACTCCAATTTGTACAAAGAATCAGCACATTGAAAATGGCATAAATGTATTTATGATCTATGTACAAAAGACTTAATAAAAAATAAATTAAAAAAATTAAAAAAATATATTACTGCTCATAGACAATGCACCTAGTCACCCAAGTGCTATGATGGAAATGTACAAAAAACTGTTGTTTTCATTTCTGCTTACATAACATCTATTTTGCAGCCCATGGATCAAGGAGTAATTTAGACTTCTACCTTTTATTATTTAAGAAATACATTTTTGTAGGACTACAGCTGATACATGTCGTGATTCCCCTGAGGGATTTGGACAAAGTAAATTATAAACCTTCTGGAAAGGATTCACCATACAAAACGCCATGAGAAGAGGTCAAAGCAGCATTAAATGAGTTTGCAATAATTTGATTCCAACCCTCATGGATGACTTCAAGGATTCAAGATTTCAGTGGTGAAAGTAATTGCAGATACGATGGAAAAGGCAATAAAAGTAAAATGAGAAGAAGAGCCTAAAGATGTGATTGAATTTCTGCAATCTCATGACAAAAATTCAATGTTTGAGGAATTATTTATGGCCTTACTCGGGAGAGAGGCCAGTACAGTTCCTAGGTTTACACTGAAGTGATGCTAGATGCTGAACAGTCTGCATAGAAGGATAAAGATCTCAAGTCCAAAAATAAAAAAATAATAATAATAAAATAAAAATACTTTCTTAGGAATTTAGCAACAAGTGTTCATATAATGTCATAAGAAATATTTTAGTTTATGGAAGTTATAGCCAGACTAAATTAGCAGGGTAGAGGCCGGGTACAGTGGATTGGGCCTGTAATCCCAGCACCATAGAAGGCTAAGATGGGAGGACTGCTTAAGGCCAGGTATTTGTAGGCAACACAGCTAGAACTTGTTTCTAAAAAAAAAAAAAAAAAAAATTAGCCAGGCATGGTGGTGTACTCCTGTAACCCCAGTTACTTAGGAGGCCTGAGGCAATAAGATAGCTTGAGCTCAAGAGTTAAAGGCTGCAGTGAACTATGATTGCACCATTGCATCACAGCAAAATAATAATAAAAAAAATTGCAATAGACATGCAGACTTTGTAGTTATTGATTGGTTGATAGCTAATTAACATGTGATACTGAATACAGGCAAATTTTCTAAAGCAGTGGTTCTCAACCTTCTTAATGCCGCGACCCTTTAATACGGTTCCTCATGTTGTGGTGACCCCCAACCATAAAACTATTTTCCTTGCTACTTTATAACTGTAATTTTTATCTGATATGCAGTATGTATTAAGGCAACTCCTGTGAAAGGGTCGTTCAACCCCCAAAGGGGTCGCGACCCACAGGTTGATCTAGAGCATTCCATAGACTGAATCGGAGGGGACAAAAAAAGTAATAAAAATGTTTAATTTATAAGTATGCAAAATTAGCATATGCTCAACAAGAAAAATATGAAAATGGAAGCCAATACCTTTTTCTAATTTTTTCTGTAATACCTTCATCTCTAAAACTAGTTAGGTATTTAAAAATTATTCCAATATACATAAGTTTTTAACTGTTATATTCATTGACCCAAGAACTTTAATCCTAGAAATCTATCCCTAAGAAAGCCTCTAAAACCTAGATAAGTAATATGAGCAAAACATCTTCATAACACAATAGTTTTTGACAGTTAGCAAAGAGTTGTATATAGCCTTGGTTTCTGATGATGGGGAAATGGTTGTGAATGAATTGTGCTTCTGGAGAAGTCATTGAGAACAGTGAATAGTGACGTGGCAAAATGCTTACGGTAGAGTCGGATAAAGAAGGTAGAATATGGAATTGTATGTGTAATATGATCTAAGCTGCACAACAAAAGAAATACGGGCATGTTTAATATGTGCCTGGAGAAAAGTATGACAAATTGTTTATCGAGTTTTGCCCAGGTAGGATTATAGCCTTTTTTCACAGTAGTATATATTTTTCAGATTTTCTATATTGGATGTGTATTTCTTTAATAGATAATTTAAATAAAAATAATCATTATTGCAAAATTGTGGGAGATTGGTCATAGGAGAGCCTGAGAAAGGGAAGATAGATGAATCAATGTTAACCATTATGACTATTGGAAAAGCAATTCAAAATAGAAGCCTTATTGACAGAGAATCAATGGCATTATTGCACGCTGTCAGATCAGTCCTGTCTACTGGTAACTTCCACTGAGTTACCCTGGACATAAACCAGTGGAAGCCTCAATATAGATTCTGAACTCAAATAACATGTTTGTTTCCTAGGAATTGCTTGTAAAAGAGTATCTTGTGGCTTTGTTGTGAAAATCTTACCTTTTCAATTTGTCATCCACAAACAGATAAAGATGGAATTTTAACTTTGTAATGTTATGTTTGTAAATATTTGAATTACTATATTAGCTATTATTTCTTTAATTTTGAGCCTAAGATTATGCTTTATTCTTCTTTTTTCTATAGGTGCACCATAAATTTAAAAGACTGAAGTTATAAAAGAGAAAGAAAAAAGAATGCAGCTAAAATGAATTTGAACAATATGGTATATTTTGCACCACACACAAAGAGGTACTGTCCATAGATCTAAGACTTAGCTTTCTCCTAAAAAATGAGAACAAACTGTTTTTTCTGGTTTTCTATAATGAATTTTTATTTTTGTATAAAAAGTAAAAGAGAAAGTAAAAATATGAATCAATAAAATTGGGATTAAAAAAAAGATCTCAAGTCCTATTGTCTTGAAGGGGTGAAAAAGGGACTGATTTGCTGAATTATGTAATGACCTTTGTGAAAACACATGCTGAGATACAGTTGAAAAGTATGAGAAAATAGGCAATAATTTTGAAGAACTCTAAAATAATGCAAAGAAAAGTCAAGTTTTAAGTCAAGAAAAAAAAAAGAAAAAATGTGATCATAGTACATTTTGCTGTTCAATTGCATTTATATAAACATAATATTGTGATCAACCCATATAGATATTGCCTCAAAATACAGTATAATGTCATTGCAAAAGGGTGAGTGGTGTGCAGCAAAGTAAATGGAAGTGTAAGAGACTTTAATTATTTTTTCTCATAAGGAAAATTGATAGATAATGTATAAACTGGATTAATAAGAATAATGTATATATTTTATAAAAAAATGCTTTATTAATACCATAAAATAAAAACTAAATGGGTTTAGATACAGAAGAACTCCATGGTTGACTACCTCCTTCTTTTGAAGATCTCCTTCAGTTGACCTAATTTTCATAGAGTGGACATGTACCAAATGTACTCAACGGAAAACTGACTTCTATATATTGATCACCTCTGCATGTTGTATTTTGACCATTTGGACTGTGACATGCAATATTAATTTACCCTCTATAACCTGACCAATTAAGTTCTGTCTTTACCAAGGGGTACAAGGTGTGAACTTGGCCTGTTACCTGTATTATTTTTTCTTTAGTGTAAGTTCTTTTTTAATGTTTTACTATTATCAGGTGTTGGATTAGGCCTAACGTCCTGTTGTTTATCACTTGTTGTAGAAGAGTTTTTCAATGTGAAGGACTGGTCTGAGTTGTAGGTACATCCTACAATTACTGAAAAGGCTATATGGGAGATGAAATCTCAGTTTGGAATAATTTCAAGCTATGAATTTGAATTAAGATATCTTGAATAGCTAATGTACCAAGACTTATGTCAAAAGCTAAACATAAATTCTCTATAAAAGAATGTAATATTATATCTATTCTTGCATGTGTTGTATTTTATACATATAATACCTTGCATTTAGCTACAAGGTATGCAGAAAGACAGGAAGACAAGTTCTAGGAGTAAAAATAAATTAAAATATCATACAGCAAATTAAAAATAGATTCTTCTATAACAAAGTTATCACTAACAGATATTAAATAATTATCTTACATATGTTCAAGATCAATTTGTACATGGCAGGTAGAATAATCTTTTATTAATACAACCTGAATATAATTATTTGATTTCTTATCGTACCATTAGCACACTATTACTTTCAGGGTAAAATGCAAACTCTAAAATGGATTGGGTAGCCCTTCATAATTGTCTTTCTGCTCATTATCTGCCTCAGTCTCTTGGGAGTCTTTCCTTATCTGTCAAGTTCCAACCATATTCAAATGCATAATTTTCTCCCCAGCCAGAACATTTTTCTTCCCACGCACCCCGCTTTTTCCTCCTGCATTCACTGTCTATTACTATTTTTTTCCAGGCTGTAACTTGAAAGCCATTTCCTCCCCCAAACTCCCATTACCTCTACCAGATACTTCTAAAATACCAATTATTATAACACAAATAATTTTCTGTTGTAATTATTTCCCATTTTGTTCCAAACAGCACACCAAACTTAATATTTCTTCTAAGTATCTATCATATTATTATAAAATCACATGTTAATATGATCTTATTACATGAACAAATGAGTTTGGGGAATAAAATTGAATACATGTGTGCCTTGCATTATACTTAATTAGTGACTGAATTCTCAGTCATTTCTTGCAATGATGCAGTTATCCATAATAATCATTGTATAATGAAAGTCAGTATTTTTAATGAGATTGTTGTGAAAGATAGATTTGTTTACTTGACAGTATAAATACATAGAAGCTCTCATTTCTATTTATGTATACATAAGTTCATGGTTTCACATATTTCTTGTAAGCAACTGTGCATGCACCCCTTAGAACTATAAGTACGTGAAGTCAACAACAGATCTTTCTTTTTAACAGCACCATGCTGTGCACGCTGAACACATTCTTCGTCTGTTTGATGATAAGTATCACAGGGTCTCTCAATGTCCTATGAATGGGAATACTGTAGACCTCATGTATTACATGTTGTGTTTTTTCCATGTTGCAATTTAGACTCACTGCCCTCATCCAGATACATGTGTACATTAATTTATTTTCTTTTTTACTAATATGCTCTTCTTTGTACAAACTTAGTATGTAAGTACTTTTATATTTGAGTGGCTTAGAGGTAAAGGACTGAGCTGGAGATCTAAGCACGAATATTGTTAGTGGATAGTATTGTTATGAACAGTATTTAAAACTTTATTTTCTGGACAGTGTCATGAAGTGTGGTGAGTAAGTAAAGACAAAAATGGAGCAAGATTTCAGGACTAAAACCTGGAGCATGGAAATTCCTTGAGGAATTCTTGTCACCGAAACTGAGAAGAGAAGGTCTGCACAGAACCAGCAGAGGCGAGGGATGTTGGCAGTACGTGAGCAGAGGTGTTCATCAGAGAAGGGGGCGCAACCGACTCTACCAAATTACTCAGATTGACCACTTAGAATTTACCATTGTATTTATTAACTTCAAGGTCGCTTTTTTTTTTTTTCTTGAAAATAACATTATTATTAAGGAATAGGATTCAGAAAAGATGCAAAAAGAGGATTTTACATGGATGGGCATGGATGACTTTTGGAAGAAGTTTGGTATCAAGGGAAACAGAAATAAGACAGTGACTAGTTGGGAATATGGAACAAAAAGATCTTTGTGTTTTGGAATGGAGAAAAACTTTGAGAATGCTGTAATTTTATACTGATGGGAATGATTCAGTAAAAAATGAAATTTTGATTACAGGAGTCAGCAGAGAATCTCAAGAAACACCATCACCCTAAACAAGCAAGGTAAAGTGGGCTTTCAAAACGTAGGCAGAGAACTCAGCCTATAAGGGGCATGACATTTTTTTTTACCCATAGTAGTGGGAATGAAGGCAGAATGTATAAACTCTGATCCATGCAGGTATGGTGAGTTGCTCTTAAATATTTTGTTTTCATTACTTATAGAATTTTTAAAATAGAAGGGAGGGTAATTGGTGGGACCTTACCTGTGTTGTATATTGCAAGGGTACATGTCAAATCCATTAAGAGTAGAGTATAAATGTCCTAACATAATAATTAAGTGAGGTGAAGGCATTGTTAACCAGTTTGATGTAAGCATTCCAAATTGTATATAAAATCAGCACACTATACCACATAAATGCATTAATGTATACAGTTACGATTTAATAAAAAAAATGAAAAATAATGCAAAATCAGCTGATGAGTGTCAAAATAAGAAGAGAGATAGGAAAAAAAATCCAAGAAGAAAAAATAAAAATGTAGGGCTATTTGGCCTATTTGAAATTCATCATGCTGGTTTCAAATAAGACCAGCTAACATGGTTGTGGATCTTTCTCTAACCACCATCAGCTACAAAGTGGGTTCTGGCACTCAGTAGACAGAATAGGATATGAATAGGATTTTGGTTTGCCAGGTAATATTTATGAAGCGAGAGAATAGGGATGTTTCCTTCATCATCATAAACAGGAGAGTCTTGGTTTTATAATAAAGAATGGAGAACTCAGAGATGGGAGCAAGTAACCAAGTGGTAGGTTGAGGGTATTACACGTGCAAGTCTGGATGTGGTTTACACATGGGTGTGCAATACAGGAGCGATGTACAGAATGAGATGGAATGTTAGGATATTGGGGCCATAAAATGGCATGATTGAAATTAAGGTTTTGGAGAGGTTGATGTAATTATTAATAAACGAGACTAAAAAATGACCATGTACAACTGAAAGCAGAGAGAGAAAAGTATCATTAAAAGAGGCACTAAACAGCCAGAATATTCGAAGCATCATCTTCCTGAATGCTAAATTTTTAAAAATTGTCTCCCATAATCAAGGTATAGGCATACGATGATGTGTATTCATTCGTGATGAAAAGAACGACAAATAAAGTGATGCTAATATTCAATACACGTCAAGCTGTATGAAGGGTACAGAAAGATTAAAAAAAAGCTATGCTTTTTTTGGGAGAGTTACATGACAATGTCATCAGGAGGTTTATAGATTTTAACATAATAATGATCAGTATTAATCTTTAAGACATTGATATGGTGGTTACTAGGTTACTATGTTACTATTTAATATTTTCAAATAAGATACCTTTATCCCATTAATTTTGTGACACTCATGAAAATAATGTTACACAAAATAAACTCAAGGCATCCTAGCATAAAGGTAAGACTTTGGACTCAGGAGGAAGAGAGGCTGAATATAATTTTCATTATTTTATATAGCAAATGATGTGACCTTGGGTAAATTACTTAGTATCATTATGACATTATGGTTTGAAGAATGAGGCTCTAGAGCCTGCTGTTTTAAAGGTGAATGTATATATCTCCCAAAACAAAGTTCTTCTTATAACTCCTTTGTCGCCTAATACTTGGGAGATAAAGGGTTGGATTTCCTTATTTGGGAGATTGAAGGGGAGGATCAAAGTGTCTCAGAAAATAACTTTCAAATACTGAGGCGATTACATGTCCTAACAATGAGACTGAGATATGGCTTCTCTGAAAACGTTTTTTTACGAAGACAGTACTGAATATTTTGAGGACACAAATACTCTGTATCCCCTGACAAGATTATTTCAGAACACATTTGATAAGAAAATCCTCATAGCAAAGGTTCTGTAAGATGAGCCACAACAATGACGTCAAATCTATTTTTCTGGTCATCTTAGGAATCAAAAGTAAGTGGCAAATTGTACACATGAACAAACCACCCAGTGTAGGAAAACAACAAAGCCTTTAATTAAAGAACATTCTTGATTTGGACACTCTTGTGTCTAAAAGTAGAACTTGGGGGACTAAGAGGTACTGAGGAATACTTTCAATTTTCTCTAACTGGTTTTTGCTTAGTTTATTTACCTTTCCTCATTTCAGAGTTTTATTTTCTACTACTATTTAATAACGCCTTGACTGTGTCTATTATTGTGATCACTCTCAAACTGTTTTAAGACAGGACAAATGAATACATGTCATGTATGGAACCAATTCTAATTGAATAAGAAAATAGTGTTACGACCACAAACACAATACAATTAAAAGGGTGTTAGAAAGAATTTCTTGGTTCTTATGTTTGTTTTTGTTTAGTATAGAATATAGCCATTCAAAATATTTGCACCCAGTGTACCCACAAATGTATAATTGTGAATCTATAAGCCACAAAAGACATGCCTTCCCTCTGTGGCGGGTGCCTGTGGTCCCAGCTACTCAGGAGGCTGAGGCAGGAGGTTCACTTGAGCCCAGGAGTTTGAGGTAGCTGTGAGCTAGGCTGGTGGGACCATGACACTGTGGTCTGGCGCAATGGAGTGAGGACGTCTCAGGGAAAAAAAAAGAAATTTCCTGTACTTTAGTAGTAATTACAAGGTCTGACACTTTCCACAATGAATTAAACTTAAAATGGGTGCATTTTATTTTATGCTGTTAAATATTAATTTCAAAAACTGTCTTAGTGTTTGTAAGAAGCTAACATGTTTTTACCATTTTATGAATGAATGTATAAGAATAATATTCCTGGAAAATATTAATGAAAGGAAAGCTAGTGGGACTTTAGGCCTCTTGCCATAACATTAAAAAGACCTGATAACATAAATGCACACACATGCACATACCTGTATGCAAGTGATAAAGAGTCTTATATCTAAGAGAAAAGGAACATTTGCTAAGAAAGTACAAAAATTATAAATCTATGGGTATGTAAGAATATAGTTTCAAAATATTAAAATGCAAAGAAAACTTAAGATAAATTAATCTAAGTAATAGCAGTAAATTGCAAAATTGGCCACATCTATCCATTTAAACATTTGGCAACATGTCTTACTATCTCATAATAATTTCAAACAACTTTAGCTGCACCTATACAAAATGCCAATAGTATTTACTGGAATGTCCAGTATCTCTTTTTGGATACTAATACTTGCCTGTAGCAAAAAATCTACTCCAATATTTTTTCAAAGTTAGAGGAATGTATTTGTTGGTAAAATGAAAAAGGGCTTAGGGCAAGATGAGCTTCAGGTTTATTTTGAAAGAGTTCCAAGTCTGTTACTCAGATGCTGTAAGTTATTCTCTCATTTCTGATCAACTTCATTTTGCGGAGAGCTCTCTGCATTGTACCAAAATAACTACTGGTTCAGGTACAGCATACAGTTGCTGTTATGGTTAATTTGGGCTCAGATAGTTCGTAAAACACTATCTTGGGTTGTTTCTGTGAGGCTGCCTCTAAAAGAGATTAGCATTTCAACTGGTAGACAGAGTAACTGTCTCCCTAATGTAGTGGGCATCATAAAATCCACTGTGAACCTCGACAGATTGAAGAATCTACAGAAGGTTGGAATTGCTTTCTTTGCTTGGGTTGGGATATCTTCTCCTTTCTCTTCTATTTTTATTTTTTTTTAATTTCTAAAAATTTAAACATAATTTTTATTAAATCATAACTGTGTACATTTATGGGGTATAATGTAATGATTTGATATACAGTGTGGAATGCTGAAATCAAACTAATTAACATAACCATCAACTCACATATTTTTCGTGGTAAGACTTCTATACTACACTCTTAGTTGTTCTGAAATGTACCCTTGCACTGTGCACGTTAGGCGAGATCCCACCAAATACCTTCCCTCCACTTGCCCTCCTCCTTCCCCTTTCATCCCCCTCCTCTGGACTTTCTGGGCTATCTTTGTGTTTTATAATTTGTACAAAAGTGTAAGAAATTATATATTGGTTTCATAGTAGACTTGAGTACATTGGATACCTCCTCCTCCCCATTCTTGAGATACTGTACTAAGAAGAATATGTTCTAGCTCCATCCAGCTAAATGTAAGAGATGTAAGGTCTCCTTTTTATGGCTGCATAGTATTCCATGGTATACATATACTACAAGTTTTTTATCCATTCATGGGTAGATTGGCATTTAGGCTGCTTCCATGACTTGGCTATTGTGACTTGGCTGCAATAAACATTCTGGTGCAAATGTCTTTGTTGTAAAATGATTTTTTTTTTTTTTTTTTTTTTTATAGAGACAGAGTCTCACTTTATGGCCCTCGGTAGAGTGCCGTGGCCTCACACAGCTCACAGCAACCTCCAACTCCTGGGCTTAAGCGATTCTCTTGCCTCAGCCTCCCGAGAAGCTGGGACTACAGGCACCCACCACAACGCCCGGCTATTTTTTTTGGTTGCAGTTTGGCCAGGGCTGGGTTTGAACCCGCCACCCTCGGTATATGGGGCTGGCGCCCTACCGACTGAGCCACAGGCACCACCCTGTAAAATGATTTTTAATCATCTGGGTAGATACCTAGTAATGGCATTGCAGAATCAAATAGTAGGTCAACTTTTAGTTCCTTGAGAATTCTCCATACTTCTTTCCAAAAAGGATATATTAGCTTGCAATCCCACAAGCAATGTAGAAATGTTCCCTTCTCTCCACATCCATGGTAATACCTGTAGTTTGGGGCTTTTGTGATTTGGGCTAATTTTACTGAGGTAGGTGATATCTCAAAGTGGTTTTGACTTGCATTTCTCTGATGATTAAAGATGATGAACATTTTAACGTTTCTGAAGATGACAGGTGAATGGTCAACAAACACTTGAAAAACATATTTTCTCCTTTCCTTGAATATCAACTCCTTTCATTCTCATACTTGAGAACATAGAGTAAATCACACCACTCACTTCTTGGGGTCTCTAGCTTTTCAGATGACAGATCACAGGGGCCCTGGGCTTTCATAATTTTTTTCTTTTTTTTTTGAGACAGAGTCTCACTATGTCACCCTTGGTAGAGTTCCGTAGCATCACAGCTCACAGCAACCTCAAACTCTTGGTCTAAAGTGATTCTCTTGCCACAGCCTCCCAAATAGCTGTGACTATAGGCACCTGCCACAACATCCAACTACATAATCTTGTTAGCCAAATTTTATAAGAAATTTTCTCGTATGTCAATATCAATATTTATTCATATCTCCTATTATTTCTATCTCTATGGAGAACCCTTACTCATACAGTGGGCGAAATAGCCATCAAACAGGAGAGAATCATTCTTTGTTTAAGAGTCTTAGATCATTTAGTAAGCATGATCCAGTAACTCTTTTCCTGGTGGGCAAAAGAGATGGGAGTAAATGTTTGAATCACCTTTCTCCAAGCCACAAGAATTGCAAAGGAAATTGTGCACAGGAAAGACTCGTGCTAATCACAGTCCTATGTTGTAGAATTTCAAATCTATATGTGCATAGAAGATTTAATTACTTTTCATTAGTAAAATATCAATATACCCAATTTTGTGAAAATATATCTATTTCTTCATCAAAACCTAACCTTACTGTAAAGATAATGGAAGTTATCCAGCAGTTACTACACATAGCATCAAAGCCACAATGACAGGGTTATATACAGCACCCCAGACTCTGATGGCTGTGACTAAACAACATTACTCATCCAACTTACCCAAAAATTTAATGATGGATAGAGAAGAAAATAATAAAATATATATATATATATATACTTTTTTTTTTGAGACAGAGTCTCACTCTCTTGCCTTGGGTAGAGTGTTGTGGTATTATAGCTCACAGCAACCTCAAACTCTTGAGCTCAGGCAAACCTCTTGCCCAGCATCCCGAGTAGCTGGGACTACAGGCACGCACAACTATGCCCAGCTAGTTTTTCCTTTTTTTTTTTTTTCTTTTTTGGTAAAGATGGGGTCTCACTCTTGCTCAGGCTAGTCTCTAACTCCTGAGCTCAAGTAATCCACCCTCCTCCACCTCCCCAAGTTCTAGGATTACCTGCGTGGGCCATCAAGCCTGGCTATAAAATGAATACATTTTTGAAAACAAAATAATGCATTACAGTTGCTGTTTACTATTATTGCATTTTTCAATAAGTAATAGCAAGAAATTTTCATACTAGAAATGATTAAGATCCCTCTGTAGATAATCTGTTAATCTCTATTATTGTACTCTAGGATAAGATATTAACATGACATTTGGGACTAGAATAAAAATTATAAAATTATTACCCAATCTGGGTCTTTTTAATATAAGTAGGGTTTAAAAAGCTGTAAAAATATCTTTGCAGGCCCAGTCGTGGTGGCTCACACATGTAATCTTAGCACTCTGGGAGGCTAGGCGGCTGGATTGCCTGTGCTCAGGTATAAAACCAGCCCAAGCCAGGGTGAGACACCATCTCTAAAAATAGCCAGGTGCTGTGGCCAGTGCCTGTAGTCCCAACTACTAGGGAAGCTGAGGCAAGAGAATCACTTGAGCTCTAGAGTTTGAGATTGCTATGAGCAATGACGCCACAACACTCTACCAAGGGTGGTGAAGAGAGACTCTGTCTCCAAAAAAAAAAAAAAAAACCAACAGGGAAAACAGGTAAATTTAATTGTCTATTGCAAATCACAATATCTGTAGTATAGTAACCCTGTTGATGGTCCTGATTCTGGTTTCTAAGAAAACATTGCTCTATTTCTGAAACCAGATAAAATAATCGATGATAGCTTTATGTGATTTTGCATTTCCTAATCTCTGTTAATTTAGTGTGAGTTTCCATAATCATTATACTTTTAGATTTTTCCGATATTCTGTGATTACATAAATCACTGTTAAGTCTTTTTTGCTAAGTATTTTGTTTTCTGCATTATTATTTAGAAGTCATGTATGCACATTTATCATTCAAAAGTTATTTATAATATCATAGTTTTTATTTCTGCAGACAATTTTTCTCTGTCATCTATATTTACTTTGTTTTTCTGTCCCATGCTTGTTCTTATTCATTTAAATATCACTGTGGGGAAAAAGTTGAGAGAAGATGAATATCCCAGTTTAAGCAAAGAAACCAAATCCAACCTCTTTCAGACTCTTTGACCTATTCATGCTCTCAATGGATAGTTTGATACCACATTTGTGAAATAGTTATTCTATCATTTCAAATGCTAAACACTCTCACAGAAACTTCCCAAATAGTGTTTTATAAATTATCTGGGCATCCTTTATCCCAGTCAAGTCCACTGTCATAGCAAATGTGTATTGAACCTTAATCAATAATTATTTTGCTACAACATGGTATGAAGAGCTTTCCTTGATATGAGGGATACAAGATCTACACACAAAAATCAGTTGTATTTCTTTATACCAATCACAAATCAGCTGTGGGCAAGATGGCAGCTGAATAATAGCTTCTTTGCAACTAGGTGAAGTAAGGTTAGGGAGAGAAGACTCCAGGCACCTCTGGCTTGTGGGCTCTGCCCAGAAACATCCCTTTGGGGAGGCAGAAGGCAGTGAGAGACTTCTGTACCCCATGACGAGGACAAAAGCAGTGAAGAAGTGGCAAGTGGTTGTATTCAGTCTGAGGCTGTGGTGGCTGCTGCGGCTGTAGCTACAACCGCAACAAGATTGCAGAAAGGGAAGGCATTCCCTGTGAGGTTTTTTATGTGTTTGTTTGTTTGTTTGGACTTGGGCACTTGGTTGAATTACTTAGGGAGACCTTGGGTGAGACAGTGGGTGACTTTAAACGTTGTCCAGGGGCTGGAACTGAGTCACTGGGTCAGAATGGAACTATTATTATTTGGCTGTGGGCTGCAGCAGCCATCGTGAGAGAGCTGGCCTGAAGGCTTCACCCTCAAGGTCACAGAGTGAGGCCGGAATGGGAGACCTTGGGTGAGAGATTAAACAGCACCCCGAGGCCGGGATTGAGACACTGGGGAAGAGCACAGCTTTTAGTATTTGGCAGTAGGAGAACTGCATGCAGCCTCAGCCATTAGGTGCATAGAGTGAGGCTTGTTTTGGTGCACCTAATAAGCAGGCAGCCACTGCAGGAGAGATCCCAGCAATACATGCTTTCCTGGGAAAGCCTCTGCTTAACCAAGGTTAATGGTTTAAAAGTGTCTTTTAAGTGGGCTGAGGAGAGATTCAGGATCTCAATCCTGTGGTGTTTGAGGGCGAAGAAGTCAGAAGAGGCCTCCAGTCTTCATTTTATACAGCTGTATCAGCATTGTGATTACCATCTCATAGCCCAGAAGACCAGCTGCTTCCCACATAATATTGAGCAAGTTATATATCTCTACCTATTTATCTATCTATCTATATTGCATTTTTATCTATCTATCTATGTATATTGCATTTTTTATTTCAAATTTCCCCCCCTAGATTTTTCTTTTTCTTTCTTCATTTATCTAGTGTAAATATAATTTTCCATTGTTGCCATCTTTAATAATAAAAACTTCATTTTTGCTAGTTTTTCTGCCCCTGTTATTTGTTTTTTTCCCCCAATTTCATCCTGTAAGGTTTTATGTTTGTTTGTTTGGATTTGATTTACAGTATTTTTGTTTTTCCTCTCTATTTGGTGGAGATGCAATACCCTGTCTGCTCAAGCTGGCAAAGAGCTGCTGATCTTAAGGGAACCACCCAACCCAGCACCCCCAGAGGTTGGGGGTTTTTAAGGTATAGGTCAAAGTACCCTACTGTACACCTTTATTATTCCTATCTCCCTCTTTCTTTCTGTGCCTCTCTTCTTTTTTTAATCAATCTTCCATTTTACTTACCCCCCTCCTTTCTCTTTTTTCTTTTTTTTTATCTTTTTTTCCTTCTTGCTTTTCAATATTCTCATCCTTTTAGTCCTGTAACCAAAGGACTTATCAACACCTTAGATCAGAGACACAGTGAATTAAAGAGCAAGGGGAAGTGAAAGGAAAATTAGGGCAAGGAAACAGATAAAAGAAAAACTCATGAGAAAGACACAGCAGAAAAATCCTATCAATGTGAAAATCCAGACCAGAGCAAACCCCACCTCCCTCCTGTGCAAGGGTCCGTGAGGTAGCTACCGCAGAGGATTTTATCTATAAAAAAAAATGCTCAAAATTACAGATGGGGAATTTAAAATACAAATGATAAAAACAATGAAGGAAATTGCTGAGAAAGTGGAAAATGACCAAAAGGAAATCCAAAAACAAAATCAAATAAGAGATTCACGATATGACGAACATAGAAAGGACATACGGAGCTTAAGGAATTGAAGCAGCAATCAGGGAACTTAAAGATACAGTAGGAAGTATAAATAACAGATTAGACCATGCTGAACAAAGAATCTCAGAGGTAGAAGACAAAGCTCTTGCGCTAACTCAGTAAAGAGTCAGAAAAAAGGTGAAAGCAGAATGTTCACTGACAGAATTGTTGGACTTCATGAAGCCTTTAAACATATGAGTTATAGGCATCCCAGAAGGGAAAGAAGAATGCCCTAGAGGAATGGACCATACTAGGGAATATTATAAATGAAAATTTCCCAAATATCACCAAAAATTATGAAACACTTCATTCAGAGGGATATTGGACCCCAGGTTGCCTCAACACAAATAGGGCTTCTCCAAGACACATTGTGATGAATCTGTCTGAAGTCAAGACAAAAACAAAGATTCTGCAAACTGCCAAAACTAGGTGCCAATTGACCTACAGGGGGCAAATCCATTGGGTGACTGCAGACTTCTCTAATTAAATTTTTAAAGCCAGAAGACAATATTCATCTACCTTTAATCTACTTAAACAAGATAATTTCCAACCCAGAATTCTAAATCCTGCTAAGTTAAACTTTAAAATTGATGGAAAAATCAAATCTCTAACTGATATGCAAACACTGATGAAGTTTGCCAGACAAGACCAGCTCTACAGGAAATACTTCATTCAACCTGTTGTACACACTGACCATCACAATGGACTACCAGCATAGTAAGCACCCAGAAATTAAAGGATAGAAGCTAGCTTCCACAATGATGCAAAATATAAAACTAAGCTATGGACTTTCACAAAATAAGATGAATAGAATGCCACCACACTTATCAGTTATCTCAATAAATATTAATAGCTTGTATTCCCCATTGAAAAGGCATAAGCTAGCTGATTGGATAAAAAAACACAAGCCATCCATTTACCTTCTGCATTAAACACGCCTAACCTCAAAAGATGAATAAAAACTCGTAGTTAAGGGTTGGAAGACAATTTTTCAAGCAAACAGAATTCAGAATAAAAGAGGGATTGCAATCTTATTTTCAGATACAAGTGGATTTAAAGCAATTAAGGTCAAAAAAGACAATGATGGACACTTCATATTGGTCAAGGGAAATACACAACAAGAAGACATTTCAGGCAAGAGAAGAAAATGAAGGACATACAAATGGGAGCAGAGGAAGTCAAACTCTCCCACTTTGATATGATCTTATACTTAGAGAATCCTAAAGACTCAACCACAAGACTTCTGGAAGTCATCAAAAAATACAGTAAGGTCTCAGGATATAAAATCAATGTCCACAAGTCAGTAGCCTTCATATATGCAAATAACAGCCAAGATGAGAAGTTTATTAAGGACACAACCCCCTTCACCATAGCATCAAAAAAAATGAAATACCTAGGAATATACCTAACAAAAGAGGTAAAGGACCTTTATAAAGAAAATTATGAAACCCTCATATAAGAGATAAGAAATAGCAGAGGATATTAACAAATGGAAGAATATACCATGCTCATGGCTGGGAAGAATCAACATTGTTAAAATGTCTATACTTCCCAAAGCAATCTACACATTCAATACCATACCTATTAAAATACCAACATTGTACTTTCAAGACTTGAACAAAATAATTCTTCATTTTGTATGGAACCAGAAAAATTCTGTTTAGCTCCTTTATAACTAAGGCAGTTCTTAGTAATAAAAACAAAGCTGGGGCATCAGCCTACCAGACTTTAGGCTGTACTACAAGGCCATAGTGTTCAAAAAAACATGGTACTGTCACAAAAATAGAGACATTGTCATATGGAATCGAATAGAAAACCAGGAAATTAAACTAACATCTTACAGCCACCTAATCTTCAATAAACCAAACAAGAACATACACTGGGGAAAAGAACCCTATTCAATAAACGGTGCTGGGAGAACTAGATATCCACATGTAAAAGATTGAAACTGGACCCACACCTTTCTCCACTCACAAAAATTGATTCAAGATGGATAAAAGACCTAAAGTTAAGGCATGAAATGATAAAAATACTCAAAGGAAGCATAGGAAAAACACTTGAACATGTCGGCCTGGGGAAAGACTTTATGAAGACTTCCATGGTAATTGCAACAACAAAAATGAACACATGGGACTTAATTAAACTGAAAAGCTTCTGTACAGCGAAGGAGACAACAACCAAAGCCAATAGACAACCTACACAATGGGAAAGGATGTTTGCATATTTTGAATCAGACAAAAGCTTGATAACTAAGATCTATAGAGAACTCAAATTAATCCACATGAAAAAGGCCAAAAATTTCATGTATCAAATGGGCAAGAGACATGAATAGAACCTTCTCTAAAGAAGATAGACGAATGGCTAACAAAAATATGAAAGAATGCTCATTGTCCCTAATTATTAGAGAAATGCAAATCAAAACCACCCTGAGATATCATCTAACATCAGCAAGAGTGGCCCACTGCACAAAATCTCAAAACTGCCTATCCCTGTGTTTTGTGGAGCGAAGGGAACACTTTTACACTGCTGGTGGGACTGCAAAATAATGCAGTCTTTATGGAAGGAAGTATGGAGAAACCTCAAAGAACTCAAGCTAGACCTCCCATATTTGATCCTGCCATACCATTACTGGGCATCTACTCAGAAGAAAAAAAAATGCTTTATCATAAAGACACTTGCACTAGACTGTTTATCACAGCTCAATTTACAATCACCAAAATGTGGAAATAGCTAAATGCCCACCAACCTAGGAATGATTTAATAACCTGTGGTATATATATATTATGGAATGCTATTCAGCCATTCAAAAGATGGAGACTTAATACATCTTCTGTATTAACCTAGATCAGTGGTCCTCAACCTTCCTAATGCCATGACCCTTTAGTACAGTTCCTTATGTTGTGGTGACACCCCCAACCATAAAATTATTTTTGTTGCTACTTCATAACTATAATTTTGTTACTGTTATGAATAGTAATGTAAATATCTATATGCAGGATGGTCTTAAGTGACCCCTGTGACAGGGTCATTCAACCCCCAAAGGGGTCACGACCCACAGGTTGAGAACCGCTGACCTAGATGGAAGTAGAACACATTATTCTTAGTAAAACATCACAAAAATGGAGAAGCAAGAATCCCATGTACTCAATTCTGATATGAGAACAATTAATGACCTATCGCATGATGAGGGGTGGGGAAGGGGAGCAGAGAGAGAAGGAGAAAGAGGAGTGGTTGAAGGGGAGAATAAAGAAAGGGAAGGAAGGAGGGGTTTAGGGGTCACTGTATGTTACACACCTTTTGGGGGAAGGACACAATTATAAGAGGAACTGTACATAACAAATGCAATCAATGTAATCTGGTTCTTTGTGCCTTCAATGAATACCCACCCCCCCCAAAAAAAAAATCAGCTGAAAAATAAATCAGTAAAAGAATCCTGTATATAATAGGTACCAAACAATATATTAATAAATTTAACCAAGAAAGTGAAAGACCTCCACAACAAAAGTTGTAAAACATTAATGAAAGAAATTGAAGGGAACAGAAACTAATGGAAAGATGTCCCATGCTCATGGATCAGAAGAGCAAATGTTAAAATGACCGTACTGCCCAAAGGAAGCTTTAAATTCAATAGAATTTTTAACAAATTTTGATGAGATTCTTTGATCTCATTGAGATAGAAAAAAAGTACAATCCCAAAATTTGTGAATTGACTAAAGATGCCAAAGAGCCAAAGCAACCTCAAGCAAATAGAAAAAATCTGGAGACAACTCAATATATTATGAAGTTTTTGTAACCTAAAAAGCACAGTATTGACATAAAAACAGAGACATGGACTAGCCAGAGAGAGTAGAGAACCTGGTAATAAATCTAAGTTTTATAGCCTATGGATTTTCAACAAAGGTTCCAAAAATATGCATTCAGAAAAAGGTGGTTTTCAATAAATTGTGCTAGGAAACTGTATATCCATATGAATAAGAACACAACTAGACCTCTGTCTCTTAGCATATTCCAAAATCAATTCAAAATGGATTAAAAACTTAAAGATAAAACCCATAATCATAAAACTACTTGAAGACATAGGATAAATACTCTAAAATACTTTTCTAGTGTCTAGACACTCTAAACACTTTTCTAAGTATTTATGGACTTATGGCTAAGACTTCCAAAATTTAGGCAAAATATACCCCAAAATAAACAAAGGAGGCTATATTAAACTAAAAACCTTCTGCACAGCAAAGAAAAAAATAAACAGAATGAAGAGACAACCTGTGGAATGGGAAGGAATATTTGAAAACTATTCATCCAACATGGGACTACTTTATGGGGGTAAGACATGATTGCAAGAGGGACTTTACCTAACAATTGCAATCAGTGTAACCTGGTTTATTGTATCCTCAATGAATCCCCAACAATAAAAAGAAAAAAAAAAAGACAAGGAGTTCAACCCAGTCAATAGTAAAATAGATAAATAAGTAAATAAATAAACAAACAAAATGAAATAATACCATTGAAAAGTGGCAAAGGATTTTAATAACCATTTCCCAATAGAAGACACAAATGGCCATCATGTATATATAAAAGAGACTCATGATCACTAATCATTGGGTGGGGCCTGTGGCTCAGTGAGTAGGGCACCAGCCCCATAGACCAAGGGTGGCCGGTTTGAACCCGCCTCTGGCCAAACTGCAACAACAAAAAAATCACTAATCATTGAGAAAATGCAAGAAAAAAACTATGATAAGAAATCATCACATGCTAGTTAAAATGGCTATTATCTAAAAGTCAAGAGAATCAAAAAAGAAAAATAAATGCTGGTGAGGATGCAAATACAAGAAAACTTATACACTGTTGGTGGTATTCTGAATTGGTACATTATGGAGGTTTCTCACAAAACTAAAATATTACCCAGAGGTAAGAATATAAGCGTATCAAAAGGACACTGGCATTCCCATGTTTATTGCAGTATTATTCTCAATATGCAAGATGTGGAGCCAACTTAAGTTTTCATTAGCAGATGAATGCATAAAGAAATGTGGCTTAGGGCGGCGCCTGTGGCTCAGCGGGTAGGGCGCCGGTCCCATATGCCGGAGGTGGCGGGTTCAAACCCAGCCCCGGCCAAAAAAAAAAAGAAATGTGGCTTATATACATGATGGAATATTATTGAGCCATGAAAATGAGCAAAATGCTGCCATTAACAACAACAGATGGGACTGCAGGCTGGAATGAGCCTGGCATAAAAAGACAAATACAACATGTTTTTATTCACATGTAGGAGCTAAATAATTATCTCATGGAGATAGAGATTAGAAATGGTGAGGCTACCAGAGGCTTAAAAAGATGGGGTTGGGATAAAGTGAGGTTGGTTAATAGGCACAACATACATTGAGATGGAAAAAATATGTTGTAGTGTTCGATGGCACTATAGGGTGATCACAGTTAACACTCATTTATTATGCATTTAAAAAAATAGCTAGAAAAGAAGGTTTGAAAAGTTCCTAACACTAAGAAATGTTAAATGTTATAGGTGGTTGATATCCTACATACCCGGATTTGAGCATTATACATAGCACTCTTATATCAAATTATCACATGCACTTCATAAATATGCACAACTATTAGTATCAATAAAGTATTAATTTTATGCAAAATATTTTTCTTGTATGATCACAAGTTGTTATTTTGAAGTAAAGAAAATATAATTGGGAATATGCTCGAAGAGGTTTAAAGAAGAAAAAAGTAATTCCTTATGTAAATTTTTTAACTGAGTATACACTTTGAACATAGCCCCTTTGTTATAAAATTCCATTTGCAAAGACATAATAACTCATGCTCTTTCAGATTTTTACCACTATGCGTTGCTTACTCATCAGAAAGACCTCTTTGCTTAGTATTTAGTCATGACTTACTTATAGTACTTTGCAATTTATTCAGCACAACACGAATTCTTGGAGTTTTGCCAAGACAGGGTCTATCCTGTGTCTTATTTTCCTTGTAAAATTTTCAGATGCTCCAACATGGCCTGTCAAAGGAAATCATTATAAAAGTTCTTTCCTCCATTGGTTTTTGGCAAGGTTTTCTGCCTTATAGCATCTGGCACCCACGATTATTTTTATTGAAATGAAACCCGGGATAATGCATCCAACCTCATGAATTGACAGTTTATCTCTGGATTATTGTGTTGCCAACAGTATATACCATAGGGAATCATTCTAAATTATTTATTGTAGATTTAAATGAAGCAAGTGAAACTCTGTTTTTGATTAACTTTTCCCCCTATCTTTAAATGTCAGCAGAAAACAAGATCCTGAAATGTAAAACAGGGAACAGTTGACAATGTTTAACCTTCAGGCGTGAGAAGTAGTAATCATTTTCTCAAGTGCATTTTCCAATCATTGATCACATCCTACACTAAAATAAAAAAGTCAATTGTAACTATTGTTTTTTTCTGAAGGAGTGAATATTGTAGGAAGAGAAGATTTCGTTTTATTTTTTTTCTTCAACTGATTTATTCCCATTGTGGGCAATCATGCATTTTATTTTTATTGTCAATTTTTTTGCACATGACCTAAAACTTCTAACACAGAAATAACTGATTCAAAATATAAAATGAATCTTTAGAAGACAAAATAAAATTTCTCCCAGACTGAATTTTTGGTAGAACCTTGTATCTGTATTTTACTTCCTGGTCTTTGAGTTAGATAGGCCTATAATTGAATAACTATCCTATTTTTAACTGGGGGACTTTAATGCATCTAATTAATAATTTTAAACCTCACTTAAATTATATATGAAATATGGATAATGGCATTTTTCTTTTAGCGCTGTTGCAAAAGATTACACACACACACACACACACACACTTACACACAGACTAAAACCATTGTGTTTGTCATATACAAGGTACCATAACAAAGAATGATAGTGTTAATATTACCAATATTCTTAACCAGTTGATAAATAATTTGAACCTAAGTATAAAAATAAACCTTGTGATTTTTATAATGAAAATTAATATTTAACATTGACATATGTTGCTATCAACTTTTTATTATTATTAATAAACCTAAACAACATTATCATTATAGCTAATGAGATTTGAAAATAAACTATATTTGTTTTAATACCTATACTAAATGTGACAGCCAGGTTAACGGAGGATATATGTATTTTTCACGTATTGCAGTTTATTTTTTGTGTGCCTTTAGAAGATATTACTGGTTAATTAATTCAGTAAAAATTCCGCTTTTTCCACCTCCAATATCCAGGCTCTAATAATCATTTTAGCAGTGTTCTGTGTAACTACAACTGAATTTGTACCAGTTGTATCAATGAGAGACTAAGTGGACATGCACTAGAGAACTCTAGGGAAAGAGTCATTCATCTTTCTTGTAAATCCTCATGCCTTGCCTTGAGTTAGTGATCTCCTGCCAAAGGAAAATAAAGACCTTTGCCAGTAGAGCTCCTTCTACTGTTTGCCTTATTATTTGTGAGTCTCTGATGAAGCTAAGTGTTTTTTCTGCCATTTCAGCTGAACTTATTACCAATTAATGTATTACGCAAGTGAAGGGTTTGCTTCACCGTTAAATTACCCATGCCATCATAGATATTATAGCTATTTGGGAATTTAAAGCTCACCACATCAAATATTTTATCTCTTTGTTTTAGTTTTTTGGAAGATGATGAAAGTCAAGGTAATCGGCAGAGCTTAAACACCACATTCATATAAATAATATACAGTCCTGGATGTTAGATTTCCACAAACAATATCTTTGATTTATCCAACTAATATCAAATGTCCTACTTTATAATGCTGTATGATAAAATGTTTAATTTGGATGTTTACAGGATAACAGGTGATTTGTAAAGTATCTTTTAACCAAAATTGTTTTTTTCAAAACAAAAATAACCTATGGAAATAATTCCTATATTATTTGTTGTTTTAGATAAGACAATGAGATACAGTAGTGATACAAATATTATTATATTTAGTAGGTAGAAATGAAGTAATCAATCTTCAGAAACTGGAAACAGGATTATAATACAAGAGCAGTAGGGCTAACAAATGATATGCGATGTTGAAATAAACAACTACAAAAGTAATTCAGTTTTAACAATGGGTTGCAAAGGCACAAATGAGGATTTGGAAATTTGCAAGTTCAACCAAAGGAAGTTGAAATTTGCAAGTTCAATCAAAGTTATGGGTATCAATATTAGGACATATGAAGTAATCATACTATAGAATTAAGAGGTTAGAAAATATTTTATTTTAAAGAAGCTTTAAATTTACAGAAAAAAATGTGAAAGTAGTGCTGACAATTATCATATACTTCACACTTATCTCTCTATTGTCAATTTCTTATATTAGTATGGCTAAAGGAACTTATATTGGTACATTATATATATATATATATTTTTTTTTTTTTTAAGTTTTTTGGCCGGGGCTGGGTTTGAACCCCCCACCTCTGGCATATGGGGCCAGCGCCCTACTCCTTTGAGCCACAGGAGCTGCCTGTTGGTACATTATATTATTAACAAAAGTACATACTTAAATTCCTTAAGTATTTACCTAATATCCTTTTTCTATTCCAGAAATATCATACACTATACTTCATTAAATTGTGGCAATGACGGTTTCCAAAACTTGTTTGTTTTTGATGACTTTGACTGTTTTGAAGAGTTCTAGTCAGATATTTTGTACAATATCCCTCATTTGGAAGATGATGAAAGTCAAGGTAATCGGCGGAGCTTAAACACCACATTAATATAAATAATATACAGTCCTGGATGTTAGATTTCTACAAACAATATCTTTGATTTATCCAACTAATATCAAATGCCCTACTTTATAACATTGTGTGATTTTTTGTGTGTTACCTTACTGGAGTTAGGTGTTAAGAGGAAGACCACAAAGGTAAGTGTTATTTTCATCACGTCTCAAGAGTACCTATAACCGCGTGAGTTGTCACTGATGATAGCCCCGTGTGGAGTGATTCCACTCCCTTTCTGCAACGCACTCTTTAGAAGAAAGTCTCTATGCACAGTCCTCACATGGAGGTGTACATTTATGTGCTCCACTTTGTTCAGGGCTATTTACATAAATTATTTGGAATTCAGCTGTAAAGAAGATTTGTCTCATCTTCCACATTTATTTTATTCAATTATTTATTTTCATAAATATTCATGTGGATTAATGGATATTTAATATATATTTTGAGTTCCAATGCAACTTCAAGTTGCTTAACCCATTTCCTTCCAGCTTTGGTGGTTTAGATTCTCTCAGTTGGCTCTGTGCCCCTTATATACCATTTTTTTGCACTTTTAAAATTTGAGGGTATTTAGTATACTCCAGGTTTATTTTACATATTTTGTGCTTTAATCTTAGGACCAGCCATTTCCCCAAGAAGCTCTGGTTCCTTTTTAAGGGAGAATGACAGACTCCAAGACCCAGGTGCCAGTGTTTCTAAGCTGACAAAGTGATATAAAGGGTGTCAAAGTATTAAAATTGCAATACTCAAGTATTTTACTTCTGCAATTATAAGACGTACTAAAACATGACTTGTATTCATCTTTTGTTAACAGTACTACGATTTTAATACCATGGAGTACTATAATTGAGTATTGAAATTTTAATGCAGTTTTTTCCTTTCCTAAAGTGTGTAGATATTTTTTGGCACCTCCTGTATATATGTCTGACTGCCAATGTGTAGATATTCAAATATTTTAAAATATTCTATATGTAATTATTTCTAATCTCAATTGTTTTAAACAGGAGTTTATACCACTGAGGCTTGGAGATGTGAACATGTCTTTCTAATTTTGTATGGGAGGTAGAATCTCCAAATGTCATTTAATCCATGATTTTTTTTTTTTTTTTTACAAATCTTGGGCATCTTCTATACGATTGGTTATTATAGCCACTAAAGATGACACTTTCCATAGCCTTTGTTCTGCTTCCTGGACAAAAGCTCTGTCAGGGCTCTTCTGGGCCTTTAATGGTGATTTACTTCTTGCCTAAGGGGAAAACACATCTTAAGTTGGTGGAGAATAAGGTTTTCACTGCACAAATAATGACACATTATAGAGGACATGAAGGGTTTTTATTTTATTTTATTTTGTTTGGTACAGATAATTTTATTTTATTATTTATTTTATTGGGTAAAGATAATTTAATGATTTTTTGATTGGATGTCTAAATTTTGGTGAACTGAATCTGTAACATAAAATTACTTGTTACTTTATGGAGCTCAGAGAATTGTACAATCTTTTCTAAAGTAGGAAACACAGATAATCTAAACCGTAAACCTTTAAAATCACCTCTGTAGGGTGGTTTTAGCACTTGCGTGCTATTTCTATGTAGGTTTAATCAAATAAAAGGTGAGAATTGTAAAATCTGATGATAATTTAAAAACGAGTCCCTAACGCAATTTCCCCCTGATTAAGTTTTGTTTGGTTGATATTGTTTTATTTGGTTTGTGTATTTTACACATTAGTAAAGATATTGTTTGTACTTTTTGTGAATATACTGCTAGCACACCCCAAAGAGGAACACAATTAGGGGCTGAAAACTAAGTCTAAATGATTGGTCCCTTATTCACAACCTATCAAACTTCTTTTATTCGGTATTTTCATAATCTGCATTTAATAAGCCACTGCATGACACTTTATGTAAAATTTTTAAAATTCTTTCTTCATTTGCTTCTTTCTTTCCTTTCTTTCCTAGACATTCCTGATAAAACCATAAACTGTGGCAAGATAAACTTTTCAGGAATTTATTGGGCAACAAAATTTAACCTGACACAAACTTACACAAGGCTAGATTTCTTATTGATTTCACTTTTATAAATGTTCACATATTTTGCTGAGGAAATAATATTTTGTTTGATTACAGGGAATTGCTGCAGGCTCTGCTGGGGTATAATGTGACATTTGATATAGATTTGCTTTTGTTTCTCTAAAATAAAAAAAAAATCTTTTTTTCTGAACACATGTAGTCCTCAGAGCTTTAGATAAAGAATTGAAGAGATGTATCTGAATTTATTGAGAACGTATTTTGTGCCAGACTAGAAATATTAAAAAACCCAGAATTTCAGTATTATAGTAGAAAAAAAAATGAAGCAAAATAAAATAGTTGCAGGTTGTGAACACCATCAGATTTAGGATTGCAGTGGGCTGCTTTAAACAGACATTTCTGGGAAGAGCTCAGGGGTCCTCAAACTGCAGCCCGCGGGCCACATGAAGCGATGTGACTGCATTTGTTCCTGTTTTGTTTTTTCACTTCAAAATAAGATGTGTGCAGTGTGCATAGAAATTTGTTCATAGTTTTTTTTTTTTTTTTTTTAACTATAGTCCGGCCCTCCAACGGTCTGAGGGACAGTGAACTGGCCCCCTGTTTACAAAGTTTGAGGACGCTGGTATAGTAAATAAGAATTATATGTATTACATAAATAGGAAATATTTTCTAAGTTCAGTATCTATAACCAATAACTAAACCGATACTGAATATAAGATGAAAAGAACGTGCAATTAATTATGTTTAGCTAAGTGATGACTCATCTCTTCTATGATGTCTTTTCTTTTAAAGGGTTCTTGTAGTGGTCACACATGGCTCCAATACCTGGCTTATAAAACTATAAATATTCAGCAATTTTACGAATGTGTATAAACCAACATTTTAGGAAAATTTTTAATTTCCGTAACAATCATTAAAACCAACAGGTATTTAAATATGGAGAGCAATTTTATTCTGTGTAAATAGACCAAGTATATTACCCTGTTAGGATTCTGCCACTTCGGGGCTGAAGAACATTCCTTTTCTTATTTCTGCAAAGTCTAATGTGAGAATTGCTATTCAGATCATTGCATACATTTAAGCCAATTCAAATTCTGCTCCATCGGATTAGTGCAATGGTAGAACAAGGTGTTAATAACTGTGGTCACAGGTTTGGTTTCAAGTTACTGTGGAAACCCACATTGCCACCCCCTATAAAAATTACTGCATACACTTCCAGAGGTTGCTGGCAGAGGGCAAGTCCATTCTATTTTCACAAAACGACTCATGCATTACTCATATATTGTTCTGCTAGTTGTACACAGTGATGGTATTTCCCTTTTGTAAGTCTGACAACTTCAATGAAATGAAGGCAATCAAAGCCCTATCTCAGGTAACCAGATCACTTGCTAAATTTCATACAGACACACACACACACACACACACACACACACACACACAGATATAATAGCTATTTAACCCTAAAATCTTTTAGCTATAGGACTTAACTCCTACAGTATGACCTTTAGAGTTTTTGGTTTGTCTATTCTCCTCATGGTAATGTATTTATAATGTCAGATAATTAACTTCAATGTATAAAATATAATAGCTTATATTTACTTAACACTTAACATTCACCATGTACATTTCTAAACGTTTGAAGTATGTTAATTATTCTAAACCACACAGCATTGCTATAAGGTAAGTTTTCACAGCCCTGTTTTAGCCATTTTATGAATATAAAGTGAGGAAACAGAAATACAGAGAAAGTTTAAAGAATTTGCTCCAGGAGGCATCACATCAAAACGATGGTACTGTGATCTGAGCCCAGACAATCCAGACCTACACCAGGGATTTTTAATCATGGTAATATTCTGCACAGGAAGTTTTCATTTCTTATTATTAGTAAAAGTGTAAGCTATTACTTTGTGTATAAAACACAAAGAAAATTGGCTAAATTAGGTATCATAAATTAGTGGATTTGCTGAGGTCATCTCATTTCTAATGTAGTTAAAGGAATTATTTTCCTAAAGCACCATTCGAATGCAGTAATGAGTAGCTCAATTGTCTTCCCAGCATCCCTAGTCCTCTCCATGTTGTTGAAATCATTCATTTGAGTAGATTAACACCGTCTACACACAGGAGTTCTGACTCATATAATCAGGTCAATACCACATCTGTTATTACACACAGGGGTTCAATCAAACAAAGTCTAAATGTTACCATCAGTATGGTAACATTCCTCTTTCCTTGACACACTGTATGGTATTGCTAGAAAAAAAAAATAGCAGCATTTCCCAGGAAAATATCAAAACTGACAGCAGTTTTCCTCATAGCCAGTTTTAACAGCTGGTACATAAACTCTGAGTGACCCTCTGGAATGGCAGACCCTCAAAGACCTAGTTGAAGACACCTTCCTGAACAATGAACAAAGTGAATTGTTTTAAGAAACTATGGATTCAGGAGAGAGATTAAAGATGGTGCCCGATTAACAGCTTCCCTACAACTGGGAACAGCGAGTCTGGGGAGACAAGACTCCAGGCATCTCTGGCGGGTGGGATCTGCCTATAATCATCCCTTTGAGGATATAGGGAGCCAGCAAGGGAGTTCTGGACCCCAAGAGGGGGACGAAAACAGTGGAAAACTGGCAAGTGGTTGTGTGTGTTCGATCGACCTAATCACGCCGGCAACCGTAAGTATAAGCAGCAGTGAGACTGCAAACCGGAAAGGCCTTACCTGTGAACTGTTTCAGTGTTCTTGGACTTGGCACTCAGTTGAACTGCCTTGGGGAGAGCTTGAGCAGGAGTGTGGAGAACTTTGGGCATTGTCTGGGGCCCCAGACTGAGCCACTGAGGTGGGCGCAGGAAGCCATTGTGAAAGAACTGCCCCGGCAAGCTCCACCCTCAGGGTCTCAGAGCAAGGATTGGGTGGGTCAAAGTAACCTACTGACTGAGTAGCCTAAAGGCGGGGACTGAGCTGCCTTACAGCCTTAATCCTTAGGGGCAGAGTGAGACGGTTTTGGCACACTGGAGCCTTGGGCTGTTACCCTGGGTAGAGTGCTGTGATGTCACAACTCATAGCAACCTCAAACTCCTGGGCTTGGTGCCGCCCAGACCTCCAAAAGAGCTGTGCAACGACCCCCAACCGGTGACCTGCACCCACCGGGCCTCCACATTCCCTGACCAGGAACTGCGGGAGCCACGCAACCCTGCGTCCTCCCTCTTGTGTCTTCCCAGCTTCCACACTAGCCCGTTCATCTGGACAGGGACTCTGGTAGCTGCGTGCCCTTTGGAGCCCTCCCTGCCTCTGCGCAGAGCTCTTCTCCTGGCCAGAGACTGCTGGAGCCTTGGGCTCTCTGTGCCAAACTCAGTGGGTGCCTGGCACTTGCAGAACCGTGCGTACCACCTCCACCCTGTTGCTGGATCTGGGTGTGTCACACACCAGAGCTGCTTCCACAACCAGAACTCCCTAGCCAGAGCAGCCCCAGAGGAACTACACAGGGTCACTCCCTACAAAGATCCAGCAACAATAGAGTGATCCTTCTGGGGTCTAATCTTGGAGAGACACCTTCTCAAATCTGAGGACAGCCAGAGGCAACGGTGAAAAGCAATCATGAGGCGAAATCAACAGAACAGAAAAACTCTGGCAATATGAATAATCAGAGTAGATCAACTCCCCCAGGGATCAATGGGGCAGAAACAGACCAAGACCCCATGCACAAACAAATAGCTGAGATGTCAGAAATTGAATTCAGGATCTGGATAGCAAATAAGATTGAATTAGAATTCCAAAAGTTATCTCAAGAATTCAACGGATTCAAAGACCAAATGACCAAAGATTTCGACACATTGAGACAAGAAGTTACATCCCTCAAAGATCTGAGAAACACAGTAGAATCCTTCAGTAACAGAATGGAGCAAGCAGAAGAAAGGATTTCTGACATTGAAGACAAAGCTTTAGAATGCTCCCAAACCCGCAAAGAAGAAGAGAAATGGAGAGCAAAAACAGACCACTCTCTCAGAGAGCTCTCGGATAATTTGAAGAAAACCAATATTCGTCTTATAGGGATCCCCGAAAGTGATGAAGTGGCTTCACAAGGCACAGAGTCTCTTCTCCATGAGATTATGAAGGAGAACTTTCCAGACATGCCAAGAGATTCCGAAATTCAGATAGCAGACAGTTTCAGAACTCCAGCATGACTCAACCCAAATAAGACATCCCCCAGACACATCATAATCAATTTCACTAAAGTTAATATGAAGGAGAAAATTCTGAATTTCTGAAATTCTGAAAATTCTCAATTCTGTAATGGAAGTTTTAGCCATTGCAATTAGGGAAGAAAAAGCGATCAAGGGTATCCACATAGGGTCAGAAGAGATCAAACTTTCACTCTTCGTAGATGATATGATCGTATATCTGGAAAACACTAGGGATTCTACTACAAAACTTTTAGAAGTGATCAAGGAATATAGCAATGTCTCAGACTACAAAATCAACACCCATAAATCTGTAGCCTTTATATATACCAACAATAACCAAGCCAAACAAACAGTCAAGGACTCTATTCCTTTCACAGTAGTGCCAAAGAAGATGAAATATTTGGGAGTATACCTAACGAAGGATATGAAAGATCTATACAGAGAACTATGAAACTCTAAGAAAAGAAATAACCAAAGATGTTAACAGATGGAAAAACATACCATGCTTATAGCTGCGAAGAATCAACATTGTTAAAATGTCCATACTGCCCAAAGCAACATATAATTTTAATGCAATTCCTATTAAAGCTCCATTGTCATACTTTAAAGATCTTGAAAAAATAATACTTTGTTTTATATGGAATCAGAAAAACCTCGAATAGCCAAAACATTACTGAGTAATAAAAACAAAGCAGGAGGAATCACACTACCAGACCTGAGACTGTACTATAAATCGATAGTGATCAAAACAGCATGGTACTGGCATAAAAACAGAGAAGTAGATGTCTGGAACAGAATAGAGAACCAAGAGCTGGATCCAGCTATTTACCGTTATTTGATCTTTGACAAGCCAATTAAAAACATTCAGTGGGGAAAAGATTCCCTATTGAGCAAATGGTGCTGGGTAAACTGGCTGGCAACCTGTAGAAGATTGAAACTGGACCCACACCTTTCACCATTAACTAAGACAGACTCTCACTGGATAAAAGATTTAAACTTAAGACATAAAACTATAAAAATACTTGAAGAAAATGCAGGAAAATTCCTTCCTTCCTCTTGAAGGAATCGGCCTGGGTGAATATTTTATGAGGAGGACTCCCCAGGCAATTGAAACAGTATCAAAAATACACTACTGGGACCTGATCAAACTAAAAAGCTTCTGCTCAGCCAAGAACATACTGAGTAAAGCAATCAGACAGCCCTCAGAATGGGAGAAAATATTTGCAGGTTATACCTCCGATAAAGGTCTAATAACCAGAATCCAGAGAACTCAAATGTATTAACAAGAAAAGAACATGTGACCCCATCTCAGGGTGGGCAAGGGACTTGAAAAGAAACTTCTCTAAAGAAGACCAACGCACAATCTACAAACACATGAAAAAAAGATCATCATCCTTAATCATCAGAGAAATGCAAATCAAAACTACTCTGAGATATCACCTAACCCCAGTAAGAGTAGCCCACATAACAAAATCCCAAAACCAGAAATGTTGGCGTGGATGTGGAGTAAAGGGCATACTTCTACACTGCTGGTGGGAATGCCCACTAATACGTTCCTTCTGGAAGGATGTTTGAAGAATACTTAGAGACCTAAAAACAGACCTGCCATTCGATCCTATAATTCCTTTACTAGGTTTATACACAGAAGACCAAAAGTCACAATGTAACAAAGACATCTGTACCAGAATGTTTATTGCAGCCCAATTCATAATTGCTAAGTCATGGAAGAAGCCCAAGTGCCCATCGACCCACGAATAGACTAGCAAATTGTGGTACATGTATACCATGGAATACTATGCAGCCTTAAAGAAAGATGGAGACTTTACCTCTTTCATGTTTACATGGATGGAGCTGGAACATATTCTTCTTAGCAAAGTATCTCAGGAATGGAAGAAAAAGTATCCAATGTACTCACCCCTACTATGAAGCTAAATTATAGCTTTCACATGAAGGCTATAACCCAACTATAGCACAAGACTATGGGGAAAGGGCCAAGGAAGGGGAAGGGAGGGGGGAGGTTTTGGTGGAGGGAGGGTAATGCATATCTGTGGTGCATCTTAGAATGGGTACAGGCAATTGCACTAATGTACACAGCTATGATTTAACAATAATAAAAAAAAAGAAACTATGGATTCAGTCTGATTTCTTTTGCTATGTATAAATTAGGACTTGCCGCCTTCCGATTGCAGCTGGTAGCCATCTAGTACTGTCAGGGCAAGTGCTCTTAGGAGAAGATAATTTGGTCACCAAGCCAGAAAGAAATGGAAAATTTGATAATATTCCTAATCCATAAAACCTGGTCTGATTAATGCTGAAAGGGCAATATCAGTATGTAAAATGTAAGATGAGGCTGTGTCCACTTGAGTACTCTTTTGTCATGCACACAAGTGCACACTCTTGTACACCCATGATCCGTTTCCACACAAAAATGTGCAAACACACACACTGGCCGCTATAGTAGGAACATTAGCTGGCAGTAGTGTTGTATATATTTCTCCTGAGTTAGACACGGAGACTTTTGAGATCTATGTTACTTTCTCCTTATTTCATGCCAAATTATTTTACTCTATCTTCATAAATCAAAGTAAAAATAGGGAGAACATAGGTGGGGCAAACATCTGTCATCTTATTTAAAATTATACTGTAAATTTTTACCTATATATTCTTCACAGAGAGTCATGGACCTTACAAAACTAGTCTGGGCTATTTTTTTAATTTTTCTTATGATTTTATAATTATGATATAGGTATGAATTAATTCACTAACTTCCTAAAGAATATTTCTTATGCATTTCTAATTCCAGTTAAAAAACATTTAACAATATGGATTTTTCCTGAGTACAGCTTTGACCATATTCTATAAATTTAATTTTTACTCTTAATTTATGGCAGTATGCTGGTGTAGATTTATGATATTCACATATGTGCACATTTGTGCCTATCCTTTTCTTTTCTTTTCTTTTCTTTTTTTTTTTTGCTTAACACCAAGTAGAATATATTTATTAGCATTCTTTAGAGTCAGGTAAGGGAATATGAGAAATGGTATGTATCACTACTCGGCTAAGGCTTTAAAAAAGAACACATGTACTTATGTATCACTACTCGGCTAAGGCTTTAAAAAAGAACACATGTACTTCTGAAGTTCTCCTTATTTCCATCCCATTGATGATGTTAAGACTTACTGGAAAAACTTACTGTGAGTTCTTGGATTCTTGAATCATCTTTTGTAGGTTCAAGCACCTTCTGATGAAGAATGCTACCCCTGACTAAACAAGACTGAGGATCAAATTTATATTTTGTTTGAACTGATACATATTTTTAATCAGTTCAGTACATGCTAGTGTTACCGTGTTAAACTTCCTAAATATTCTAAACATGTATAGGCATGTGATTTTTTTTCATGGGCCCACAGTTAATTTTGGAAAATGTTCAATTTCCTTGTGGCTTCATTTTCTTCAGCTGTATTTGAGACTTGACATCTGTGTTTTTATCAGGAGCAGAGAAGGGGATATGTGCAATTAATTTTTCCACTCTTTTTTGCAAGTTTTAATTTAGAAGAAAAGATTTCCTTACATAAAATTTTTTTAAGAATGACAACAGAAAGGTACATCATTTAGGATACAGACTTTCATATTTCTTGTCAAAACTGAAATATCTTTATTGTATTTTGCATTTCTGTAAGTTTGTGAAATGCATTATATTTTATTATGCACATGCCGACTCAAGTCGTGGTTATTATAACCTAATTATTCATAGTGCATTTAATCATTAAAAATTTCTTCATTATAACTCACAATTCTTTTCCTCAATAGATAAGCATTTTAGTTTTTCTTATTTCTTTATTTTGGTAAAATATCTATAATGTAATATTTGAGCATTTACTTCAGTACCATTAAATGCACACCCTTGTACACCTATTATTCATTTCCAGAAAGTTTTCACCAGCCTAAACTGAAACTTCATACTCGTTAAAAAAATGTCTTCCCATTCATGCCTCCCTGGGTCCCAGGTAGTCACTGTTCTACTTTTTGTCTCTATGAATTCGATTATTCTGTGTAGGTCTTGTAAGAGGAACACCACAGTCCTTTGCATTGACTCGTTTCATTTAACATAATATTTTCAAGGCTCCTTGATGTTGTAGCGTGTATCTTTTCAAGTTGAATAACATCCTATTTATGTGTATATTACATTTACTTATTCATCCATCAGTGGGCATTTGGGTGGTACGTATGGCCACTATGAACACTGGCATGTGAATATCTGTTTCAATCTCTGCTTTCAATTATTTTAGATATATACCTAAAAGGATAATTGCTGGAATGTATGATAATGCTACAGTTAATCTGTTGAGGAATCATCCGCAGTAGCTGCAGAATCTTCTACTGATACTATCATCACAGAAGGGTCTAATTTCTTCACATTCTTGCCAAGAGTTATCATTTGTATTCTTTATTATAGGCATTGCAGAGGGTGTGAAGTGGCACCGCTTTGTGATTTTAATTGCATTTCTTCAGTGACTACTAGGCCCAGTATCATCTCACATACAAGTGCATCTTGACTGTTGGTCTACCTTCTTCAGGGAAAAGGCCTATTCAAATCTTCTGATTCTTCTGAAACTCTTTTGTCTTCATAGTATTGAGTTTTAACTGTTCCTTGTATATTACAGATATAAATCCTTTGTGATAAGACTGATTTATAGATATTTCCTCCAAGTTTTTGTCATGTCTTTTTATTTTTAAAAGGTGAGTATTGATTTTTTAAGCTTTGTTAAGATACATGTGACAAATCAAGATTATGTGGATTATATACATTTACAGAATTCGATGTGAAGTTATGCTATATGTATACATTATGGAATGATTAAAATAAGCTAATCATTATATGTATCACCTTATGTGCTTTTTTGGAGGAGAAAACTTTAAGATCTACTTTCTGTTTTTTGCTTTACTTGAGACTCAAAGAATCCATTTGTTCAAAACACAATTACTAAGGGATCTCAGTGCTAGAGTTACAACAGGAGACCAACATACATCAGTTTTACATTTATTCAGTTTAAAGTTTTGGGGGGAAATACTTTTTGATAAGTTTACATATCCTGCTTTATTTCTTTAATTTATAAGAAAGTATAGGACACAAGTGTAATTTTGTTACATGCATAGATGGCAGAGTGATGAAGTCAGGGTTTTATGGGATCTGTAATCTAAATAACATACGTTACACGCCTTACATAATTTCTCATCATGCTCCACCCTCTCCCCTTTTCACCCTTTGGACCTCTAGTGTCCATCATTCCACACTCCGTGTCCATGTGCTCACATGATTTAGCTCCCACGTACAAGCAAGAACATACAGTATTTACCTTTCTGGAAGATAAATATTGCTAACTGTTTAATCTTTCTGTTGAGTTGTTTCACATAAGATAACATCCTCCAGTTCCATCCACATTGCTGTAAAAGGCATAGTTTCATTTGTTTAAAGCCGAATAGTATATTCCACTGTATAGGGATACCACATTTTTTTTATCCAGTCATCTGTCAACAGACCCTGAGATTGATTTTCTTATCTTTGCTCCCGGTCACCAGTAGTCCACTCTCCTCTTTATAAGGTCAACTGTTTTAGATCCTTCATACACATCAACGTATGTGTAACACTGTGCAGTGTCTGTTCTTGTGCCTGGTCTGTTTCACTTACTGTAAGGTACAAATATATATATTTTTTATTTCAAATTATTTGAAGGCACAAATGTTTAGCTTACATTGTTTTCATTTCTAAGGTAAAGTTCACGTTGCATTTGAGCCCTTCACCCAGAGGGCATGGTGAACACCCTCACACGTGCACATTAGGTGAGATCCCATCTCCCACTCCACGCCCCTTCTGCTCCCTTCCCCTTGCTAGATTATATTTGTGTTTTATCTTTTGTGTGGGCATGTAGTTGTTTATATATTGGTTTCATATTAGTATTGAGTATATTGGATATTCTTTTTTCCCAATGTTGAGATACTTTACTAAGAAGAATGTTCCAACTCCATCCAGGTAAACACAAAAGATGTAAAGTCTCCATCGTTTATTGCTGAATAGTATTCCCTGGTGTACATATGCCACAATCTGTTAATCCATTTGTGGGTTGATGGGCATTTGAGTTGCTTCCAGGATTTAGCAACTATGAATTGAGCTGCAATAAACGTTCTGGTGCAAATGTTCTTACAGTAAATGATTGTTCTTCTGGGTAGATATCTAGTAATGGGATTCCCGGATCAAATGGAAGGTTGACTTTTTAAGAATGCTCCATATTTCTTTCCTAAGGTTGTAGTAGTTTGTCATCCACCAGCAGTGTAAAGTGTTTCCTTCTCTCCACATCCACACCAGCATCTGCAGATTCGGAACTTTGCAATGTGGGCTAATCTCACTGCAGTTAGGTGACATCTCAGAGGGGGTTTGATGTGCATTTCTCAGATGATTGGGAACAATGAGAATTTTGTCACAGTCAAGTCTCTTGCCCACTTATCAATGGGGTGATTTGCTCTTTTCTTATTGATTTGAGTTCTCTGTAGATTCTAGTCATCAGCTCTTTGCAGATTTGTAACGTGCAAAAACTTCTCCCATTCTGAAGGTTGTCTATTTACTTTAGTTGTGGTACCCTTAGCTGTGCATAAGTTTTTCCGCTTGATCAGTCCCAATTACTTATTTTTGTTCTTGCTGCAATTGCCAGGGGAGTCTTCTTCATAAAATCTTTTCTCAGGTCAATTTTGTTAAGCATTTACCCCACATTCTTGCTAGAATTTAAGATGCAAACGTGTTTTTGATATAGTGATTCAATTTCCTTTGATTTTATACCTTGAAGAGGAATTACTCAATTATATGTTAATATTATCTTCAATTTTTAAAGGAACATGCATACTGTTTTCTATAGTATCTGTACCAATTTATATTCTCATCAACAATGTATTAACATAAAGGTTTCCTTTTGTCCTTATCCTCGTTGACATTTGTAATCTTTAATTTTTTAAATAATATTCTAGCCCAATCACATCTTATTGTGATTTTATTTTTTTAATAAACAAAAGAAATGTATTTCTCACCATTTTAGAGGCTGAAAAGGTGCCAGCTGATTTGGTATCTGGTGAGGCCCATTTATTGAACTATAGGTGGTACCTTCTTATTTTTATTTTTATTTATTTATTTTTATTAAATCATAGCTGTGTACATTAGTGCAATCATGGTGTACAATGTGCTGGTTTTGCTGACCATTTTAAAAAATACCTGCTAACCATTTATTTGTCTCCTTTTGAGAAAACTTTATGGAGGCCCTCTGCCCATTTTCAATTGGGTTGTTTTCATGCTTTTGATTTGTTTAAATTCCTTATGTATTTGGATACTCATTCCTTATCAAATGTATGGTTTTTAAGTACAAGTGCCCCCTGAACAACATGGGTATGCAGACTTTTCTTTTGCCTTTGCCATCCCTGAAAGCACGACCATCCTTCCTCTTCCTTCACCTCATCAGCCTTCTCAGAGTGAAGGCAACAAGGAAGGGGACATTTGTGATGATTTATTTTTACTTAATGACTAGCAAATACATTTTCTTGTTTTATAATTTCCTAAATAACTTTTTCTAGCTTACTTTACCATAAGACTACCATATATCATACATATAACAATTGTCTATTCATTTTATTGATTGTTTGATTTGGTTAATGTTGTGTTTTGAAATAAAATCTATATGTTTTAATAAAGTCCAATGCATTACTTTTTCTTTTACCAATTGTCATTGTTGATGTCATACCTAAGAGATCTTTACCTAATCCAAGTATACAAAGATTTTCTTTTATTTTTTATTAAAGTTTTTGTAGTTCTAGTTCTTACATTCATGTCTGTGACTCATTTTGAATTAATTTTTGTGGATGATTCAGGGTAAATTTTGTGGATGATTTCCAAATTCATCTTTTTTGCATCGGTATATTAATTCATCTCAAGCACTCTTGTTATACTTCATTAGTTTTCCTTGGAATTTTTGCAGAAAAAACATTAATGACCAAAAAAAAAGGTTTATTTCTGGGCTTTTAAATCTATTTCATTGATAAATATATTTATTTTTAAGCTGTTCCTACACTCTTTGAATTACTATGACTTTATAATAATTTTGAAGTTGACAAGGGTCAGTATTCCAAATTGTTGATTGGTTTCTCTTAAAGGTTGCTCTAAGAATTCAATTTGTGTTTTAAGTTATAAATGTCTACATCAAATTAATAATCATACTGCCATTAAAATATAAAAACTTTATGCCAGGGTGGTGCCTATGGCTCAAAGGAGTAGGGCGCTGGCCCCATATACCAGAGGTGGTGGGTTCAAACCTGGCTCCCGCCAAAAACTGCAAAAATACCCCAAAACTTTATGCCAATAGATTGCTATTCTCATCATCTTCCTCATGCTATTATTTTCATATATATTACATCTTCATATATAAGACTGATAGTAAAGTATTACAATAAATTTCACATATTCTCATATCTTTGAAAGGTATTAAGAAAATACCTTTTTTGATCAGGAATCAGCTGTTAATGTTATTTAGAATCTCTTATTTCTTATGAGTCACTGCACTTTCATGCCTTTTATAATAAGATTCTTACTTGCCTCCCTGGCCTTCCACAGTTTGGTTATAATATGTCTCAGTGTGAATCTCCTTGATATTATCTTTCTTTGAGCTCATTACACTTCTTGGATATATATTTATTTTTTCAACAAATTTGAGAAGATTTTGGTCACTGTGTCTCCTTTAATCTTTTCCCTCTCATTGTGGGATTCTCATTGTCTGTATGTTGATACACTTGTTGGTGTCCTACGAGTTTCTCAAAGTCTGTTCATTTTTTCTTCTTCCTATTCCCCAAACTGGATAATATTAGTTGACCTATCTTAAAGTTCACTAATTATGTTTGTATGACTGCTCAAATCTGCCACTAAGAAACAGTGAAGACATTTTTATTGCAATTATTTAAATTTTCAGCTGAAGATTTTCTCTGTGGTTTCTCTTCGTGGTTTCTTTTTCCACTCTTTTCCTGATATTCTCTATTTGGTATGACCATATTTCCATAGTCTTTTACTTCCTTATGAATTGTATCCTTCAGTTCAATGGCCATATCTAAAACCATTCATTTAAATTATTTTTTCTATTATGGTCACTACCTGGGTTTCCTTAGGCACAGTTTTTTCTTTCAATTCTCCCCTTTTAATATGCTTGCTTCTTTACATATCTCATAACATTTTTTTTGAAAAACCAGGTATTTAGAACATCATTATGTGATACCTCTGGAAATGAGATTCACGTACTTTGCAAGAATTGTTTTTTGTTGTTGTAGTAATTTATTTAATGACTTTTGATACTTTATGTATAAAGACTGTATTGTTTGTCATGTGTGGCCATTGAAAGAAAACTTAAGCAAAATATAAAATTCAAATTTAATTAAATTAACTTTTAAACAAGCAGAAAATAATACTTTATTTATTTATTTTTTTCAGATGTGCTCTGTGAGGTTCATATCCTCAATTTTTAGCCTGAACATTTATAATTCTTCTCTGGCTTTTGGCCTGCCTGAAGTTAGCCTGTTTATTTTCCTTTTCCGTGGTTACTGAGGCTAATATACCATATTTTCCCATTTATAATGTTCTTCCATGTGTAATTTCCACCCACATTTCCCCCCCAAACTTTCAGGAAAAACATCTTTCATTTTAATTTGTTAAATCAAATATTTATTTGTTTATATTTGGGTAATTGTTTTCTAGGATTATAAAGGAATTTTAGCATTTTTTAAACACATTATGGTGCAAGACATTTTATGTAACAAATAATTATGAAACATAAAATGGAAACAAGGCACAAGAAATTGCAAGTACTGGTAAGAAATACTACTACACATGTATAATGTGCATCCTTACTTTTTCCCAAAAAATTAGGGGGAAAAAGTGTGCAAAAACAGTATGTCTTTAAGTATTTTTGACAGTCAATAAGCTACTGCAACCCAGAGCCAGTTCCAAGATGGGTAGAACAAAGACAAAGCACTGAAGTAGTACCTTAGGTCATGGCTACACATTTATCACACACAAACACAGTTGCATTTATATTTTCCCCTTTGACACTAGCATGCCACACCAAGGACGTGGTATGCCATCTCAATGGCCACCTCTTAGCTAAAAGTGGAAGGATGACAGGTAGACAAATTAAAATTTGAAGATGGTCTAACCAAAATTTAGTACTTTCTTTATTCAATAAGAATTTCCTAATTTTCACTAGTCTTTGATTAGACATTAAAGTTCTAATGAAGTTAATTCTCACAATTCTCAGCTCAATCGTTACTTCAGTGGAGGGATGAGACCTTGGCATTCTCTATGCTTCTATTTCCAGATGTAAGTCAGTTTTTCTATTTCCAGTGTTTTCACAAATTATTCTCTTATTTCTGTCCTAACAGATCACTCTTAGGTTATAATGATGTTTTTATAATTAATAAACTGGAGGACCTTGCATGTAAGGTGAGACATTTGAATTTAATTGCATAACAATAATAATTCAGTGAAGGCTTTTAGAAAGTGATTATGAAGGGAGCTGAATTATCAACTATAAAATCTACAATAATACTCTTCACCTCCTTCCTCCACAATCACATTAACCCTTTTTTCCTTTCTAGCTTGTTGTTTTTGGGGTTCTTATTTTTTTAGGGTGAATATAATAACTTTGGGGCAAAGTTTCACTTCTAATAAATATGTTTCACATATGATAATGAAAAAATATTGTCACATTTAACATAGGAATTTATTGTTTGTATAGTGGGCTTTTTCCCCTTTTATGCTTTAGTGGTAAAAACCATATTTCTATTCCTTATACTTCTTAGTTTTGTTATGGAAATAATAAGGTCTATTACTGGTAATAGACATTTGACAATATCTATATTTCCATATTTAAAGGTATGATTTTATAAAATAATAAAGATGAAAGACTGAAGTGGGCAAAATTATTTCTAGAGATAAATTTCGCATACTATTCTTTATAGTTTTCTTGTTAGAATCAAACTTCAGTGTGTTATAATAGAATTGAGATCAAGACTCACAGAATCATACAAAATGATCATTTCCTCTTCATTTTTTTGGGGGGGGAGGGCGTGTTAAAGAGTCTACTATCAATATTTTACATCTGGTATTTAAAATGTGTGTGCATCAGAAAGGTATCTACTTAATCGTTACTTTTTTCTCATGCCCAAATATATAAAACATGAATGTCTTAATGCCCTTTAGTACTGTTCCAGGAAATTGTGGGCTTTTAACTCATTCATTACATTTAAGCACTATAAATTTAGTGTAATTGTTTCAAACAAGTATGTAGGAATCAAACTGGCAATAAATTCTTCATTTATAGTAGTATGGACACGTTTTTCAAACTCTTTTCTTGAAAATAAGGGTGGGATGACCTAAGCTCAAAATTAATGATGTTTAAGATCTGTTGCCTTCAGCCTCTTACCTTGACATTTTTCTTCCCTTTTTTTATATGAGTCTTCACTATTGAAAAGGAGCTAGGAGTAACAATGAGATGTGCTTTGAAACCATGACAAGTAGAGATCATTTATACTCTGTAAAGAAACACCAGCAATTTCCATAAAATCCATTTATATAAGTTACTGCCACAAAGACAATTGGCAGTAAATTTGTTTTAAATTGTTTTAAAATCCTTATTTCACTGGTAGAACAAATGTCAAAGAGTCTAAGACAAGATGAATAATAACATCATTCTTGTTCCAAACATTGAAAATGTACAACCTGATTTATTTGCCAGAAAGGATACACAAATAGAGTTAAATCATTTTCTATTTCCCAGATGAATCGAGTGTCAGAATTATCATAGACCAAAATCTCAATTCTAAACCTTGTCAGAAAGAATTAAAACAAAAACGGTAATAATTTTATAGATGTTCAACTTAATTATTTTCTAATGATGATACTGACTGAAAGTAGAATAATAAAATATTTTCTCTGGACGTTTTGAATGACTTGACTTCAAAAACAGATAAACATGATACAAATTTATTGTAAGTATATTCAGAAGGACTTTAGAACAAATAAATTCTACAGGAAGAATTGCTGAATTATAAGCATAAAATTACCTCCATAAGAGTCTGAAAGCTGTTGATTGATCTCATAGTTTGTTCAGTGTTCAAATGGTTAAAACATGGGAACTAATGGATATATTTAATTAGTATGTTTGTTCAGTCAGTTAATTGGTTGGAAAGCCCATCAAGTAAGACATTAAATATGAGACTATCTCACTATAAATTAGACTTTGAATGAAAATACAAATCCTCCAATGTCCAATATCTACTAGAGAACACTTTGTAGAATGGAGAATTTTCCCCAGATATAAAAGACTCACAGGCTACGTGTCAAATGTCGAGAGATTCATGAATTATAGAGGTCAAAAATTCGTGTGAATTTACTGACAATAATTTGGAGAAAACCATAAATCCACCCATGTAAGCTCAGTGAATGCCTCGCACAAAAAAAAAACACAACAAACACTTGACCAAGAATGATCATCAGCAACTCGCCTAGCAGCGTAATATTTATTACTAAGGGAAGACTTTTTATCAGAAACAATGGAAGTGAAAAGACAGCAGGGAATTTTTTAAAGGATTGAATGAAGAATTCTATCAATGTAAAATTCTCTCTTTGGTGAAATGTAGAAAGGTTTTGAGAGGCACAAAAGGTAAAATAATTCATCAGCAGAAGAACTGTACTGTAAGAAACATAAAAAGGATTCCTTCAGGCAGAAGGGGAATGATACCAGACAGAAACCTGAATCTACACAAAGGAATGAATAACAGCAGGACCTGAGCTACACGGGTAAATGAATAAATCTTTCTTAATTAGCTATCTTCAAAAGATAATTAATTATTTAACAAATAGAAGTATACTGTTTACAACATGTGTAAAAGTTAAAAGCTTGATAATAATAGCACAAATCCCAAGAGGAAGAAAATGAAATCACACTAGTATAAGGGTCTTTTACTATGTGCTAAGTGGTGTAATATCACTTAAAGGTAAATTGTGATAAATTAAGGATATATACAATGATACAGATGAAAAGTAACCACAAACTAGACAATGAAATTATAGCTTGAGAGCCCACAAAGTAGATAATAAAAGAAGTCCAGATAAAGAAAAAAAAAAGTGGACAAAGTACAGAAGCTGTGAATAAAAACAATGGCAAAATGATGTATTTAAATTAAAGTGCAATGATTATCATGATAAACATGCATCGATTAAAACGCAGAGACTGTTAGGCTGAATAAAAAAGCATAACCTGAGTAATTTTGCCGCCCATAGCGTTTCACGTGTATAAAGCATATTTTCTATGAAGAGATGTGTACATGAAAAGTGAAAAGGTGAATAAAAGCTCTCAAATGAAGCAAAAGAAAACAGAAGTGTCTATATTGATATACTAGACAAAGTAGATTTCATAGAAAGAAGGTGCTTCTTTAATAGTAATGTTCAATTCATCAAAGGGACATGTTAAGTCTCCTTTATGCACTGAATATTGGAACTTCAAAATACATGAAGCAAAAAGATAAAACTCAAGGAGCAAAACACAAATGCACAATTAGAGTGGGCTATTTCATTTTCCCTCTCAACAATTACTAGAAATAGTAAGCTGAAAAATAGTAAGTATATAAAGCATTTAGCAGTACTGTTAACCATCTTGACCTACTTGAGGTTTATAGAATTCTCCTTCCGTTTAGAGAAGAAGACAAAAATTTTTTCTTAAGTGTATGAAGAATTTTTGCCTGAATAGAATATTTTATGGGCTATAAAAAAATCTCAATAAATATCTGTAGATTCCAGTTCCACAGAGTAAGTCATCAGAGCAAAATCTAATTAAAATATAAATTATATTTGATCTCTGAAAAGTCTGAAAATACCTGCAAACTAAATAATATAAATATAGGTAATATACATATCAAAGAATAAAAATGTAAATTAGACAACCTTTGGAGTAAAATTAAATGACAATGTTATGTCTCAAAATGTAAGGTATGCTAGCAATAAGATGCTTATGAGGAAATATTGATATTTAGACTGAAACAGTTTTAGCTGCCTTGTTTGGTTTCAGACTTTACCATTTCTCATTATTTTTTAATTTTGTCTTCTATGTATTAACTTTATTTGTATTGATCAATAGTAGTTATTTTCTAAAACTGAATTCCCTTTCCTTCATTTAATGTATTCTTATTTGTGAATAATTGTTGGGTACTTTTTCAAGGTCATGTTTTAATTTTCCTAGCTATACAAATTTGGCAAAGGCCTCTAGTTTGTGTGAGGTGAGTCAATAATGTAATAAAGACACATCATTCTAAGGAGAATTTACCAAAATTTGGCCATGGAAGGTGAGTTGAGCTCCTCCAGGGTGGATGAGGAAGTTGGACTCACGTTCTTCCTTCTAACATTGCATATGACAAATGCTTGACACACGTTTTATCTAGCAGAGGTCACCTCAGTTTGAGGACTTTATCCTTTTTTTTTTTTTTTTTTTTTTGCAATTTTCAATATTCTACCTAACATGAATTTATAAAATTCACAAAGAAATAGAAATTTTCATCCGTCATCTATGTTTTGCATGTGAGTGTATGTATGTGTGTATCGGCATTGACTTATTCCACAGTTACTGACTGGATTCCCACATTATGCACTGCTGGGCAAGTATGCAGACAATGACCTCTTAGAAGCCGTATTGTGTGACTAATAGTCAATTCTATTACAGTGTTGGAGGAGACAGCTTGGGTGAGGAAGCACTATTTTATTCCAAGTTACCTGATTTAGAAAAATAAGTACTTACAATTTACTGGAGAATAAAATCTCAGAGAAATACGAGTAAGGAAAATAAAAGTGTGAGGTAGGAATGAAGACAGTGCTAATAGAAGAAACTGGGATCCCTAACTGGCCGGGTGTTTAGAAGTAGAAGGTCTGATTAGCAAGACTCAGTGACTATCTTCAGAGATGCTCTGTGGAAGAAATAAAGGAGTTTACCTGATTATTTTCTTCTATCTTCTCTCCTCCATTGGTCAAAGTTTGACCCATAGTTCGCAGATACATTTTGGAGATCTCTCTCTCTCTCTAGAGAGAGAGAGAAAGAGAGAACCTGTGTAATCCCTTAAATCTGTTTAACTTTAAACAAGTTACCTATTTTCCCTATTTCCCTGTTATCTGTTTTAAAAAAGGATAACAACTCTGTTTGATTTATTGTGAGAATTAAATACACTTTGAGCGCTTGTCCAAGCACCTGCCACGTGGTAAATCCACAATATTATTGGCTGTTACTGTGTTCTATTACTGAAATATATATACTATTAGCACAATTTATTAGATATCTGTCACCCTAGAAAAGATGGGCTGTTTGTGTGTGTGTGTGTGTGTGTGTGTGTGGTGTGTGTGTGTGTGTGTAAGATATGCCCAGGGCATGTTGAAGAGTTTCTTTTTTCAAGGGCTAATCATAACATTTTTTAAAAAGTGGAAATGTTGGAGGAAATCTTCAACCTGCCAATAACTTGATAGTCCCAGCTGATCTAATTTTAATATTTCCCCTCTATTTCCTGAAACGTCTTTCTGAAAGGTCTTTAAAAAACCCTTTTTATTCTGATAATAGCTGCGCTATGAACTCAATAAGAAAGACGGAGTTGATTTTGAATTTTCTCTGTGAAATTTTTTGATGGACTTCGAGTCAGTCACTGGTAATTAAAAGTTATGTCCAAACCCAAGTAAAACATGGTTTCATGGAGAGTCTTTAATATTTGTAGATTTTTTAATCTCATTTCATCTTTAAAAGAAAACATTTTTTAGATAATTTTTTTAAGAATGTTATTTCCTACAGTTATAATGAAATGATTTTCACATGTACTGATGTTAATTTCATTTGATTTTCTAACGAAATACTAAGGCAATTAATTCCAAGACTTACAACAAAATAATTGCATGAGAACACTACAGTAGTTACCTTGTTATTCTTTTCACGGGAGATGGTATTTTATGCATAGATAATTAGAAAATGCTTAGACTCAGAAGGGGTCACCCAATATAATTAACAACTCCCCTGTCAGAGAACTGAAAGGATAATGAAAGAAGAAGTATTAGATGAAGGCCAGAATCTCCCCTTTTTACTGTGAAACACTAGCTGTATTTAGAAGACCCCCATGAGAATTAGATTCAGACAGGCTTTCACACCGAATTACGAGAATGTGAGTTGGGACTTGCTTTCCATGTGGTGGGGAATAGCATGCTCCCAGAAGAGTGGTCCCATGCATAGCTAGTCACTTTTCCCCAAACTTAGAAACCAGTCAGAAAATGTTTCTCTGTGTCTTCAATTTCATAATAGGTAAGGAAAAGGGAGAGAAGAAATGTTGACAATATCTCCTTGACAATATCTCCTTGCAGAAATCAAGAGTTATTAATTATTATCCTATAATATAATATAAATATAAAATATAAATATAAAATAATATAAATCCTATAATATTATCTTATAATATAAATGACCCATAAATACATAGGAGTCCATACTCCACATATATTTCAAGTAAAATCCTCTGTGACTACAACTCAGTAATAGGTTCCTCACAATTTAGAGGATGTAAGAAAACCCAAACAAACTAAACTAAAGCACAACAAAAAACCTAGACTTGAGAAAGATGGTAAAGAAATAAGACTTCCCACAGCAGTTCCAAGATTTATTTATAGTTCTGTTGTCAACTTATATCTTCCAAAACATTACAAATATGATTCTTAAACAAATATAGAATTAAAATGGGCCACAGTTAGATGATTAATAAATGGGGGAAACTACATGATGATACATTTCATTCTAAACGGATTTTTTTATGGATTAAGTATATACATAAACTAAAAAAAATAATTCTACAAGAGATTACTCTTTTGATATAACACTGGTAATTAAGGTTAAGCGATGAAACTATAACCTTTGGGATTATCTAATGTATAGCACAGAAATAATTTTTTGTCTCTATCAGACAAAAGTCTACAAGGTACCATTTTACTTTAAAAAGTCTGATGCCAAATTATTGACAAATACATGTATTAAAAGCATTTTTCCCTTAAAAATTTAATAATTCTTTTTTCTTTTTAGATGGAGTCCCACTTTGTCACCTTCAGTAGAGTGCTATGGTGGTACTACAGGTGTCCACCACAACACCTGGCTATTTTTTGTCATTGTTGTTGCAATTGTAATTGTTGTTTAGCAGGCCCAGGGTGGGCTGGAACCTGCCAGCCTCAGTGTATGTGGCTGGCACCCTAACCACTGAGCTACAGGTACTGAGCCAAAAATTAAATAATTCTTAATGGGTCTGTTAAAGAGTGCTTCACTATGCCGGAATAGATATGTAGCCATCCTTTTGCTTATTCATAAGGGATGTTGTTCTGTAATATTTCTTTTTGGTTGAGTCTTTTCACCTCTTTGGGATCAACGTGATACTGTTTTCATAAAGTGAGTTGGAGAGGAGTCCTTCCTTCCTGATGTTAGGGAATATTTCCACAGCAAGGAAATCATAGGTCTGGCAAAATTCAGCTGTGAATTTGGTTCAGAGTTTTGCTCATTTCTGTTTCAATTATGGTGCTTGATAATGGCTCGTTCAGGAATCTGTTTCTTCCTGATTGAGCCTAGGTAGGCTGTGTGTTTCGAAGAATTTGCCCTTTTCCTCCATGTTTTCAAGTTTATGTGCCTAGAGATTTTTACAGTATTCAAAGATGATATTTTGTATTTTCATGGTATCATTTGTGATTTCTCCTTTATCATTTCTGATTAAGCTCATGAGATATTTTCTGTTTCTGGTTAATCTGGAGGGAGGTCTGTCAATTTTGTTTATCTTTTCAAAGAATCAGCATTTTGTTCCTCATTCTCCTATATAATTCTTTTGTTGCTGTTTTCATATAGCTCTACTCGCTGGTCGTTTCGTTTCTTCTGCTGGGTTTTGGATTAATTTGCTCTTCCTTTTGGGGTTCCTCGAAATGATTCATTAGATTGCTGATTTGTGATTCTTCTGGCTTTTGAACATTCAGAAATGGTGTCTAGCAGGCAGATTCGAGTCTGAGCAACAAGTAGGCTGCTCTGCATGCACGGAGGTCGGTTGAGTGTCCAGTCAGGCCCGCAGAGGTTGGCGCTGGCGGCCAGGGACCCTGGGGGAATCTCTGTGCTCTGGTGAGGGACTCCTGAAGCCACCACCCAAAACCTCTCAAGGGGACAGCCTCCTGTGCCCCAGCTGAGAGCCTCTGGAGCCCAAAGAAGATCCTCTGAGCCAGAAGAGGGGCCGTGTGGATGGCTGGCTGAGCCAAGCTGAAGGAGGGGTCAGGGCCCGGAGGCGGGAGGCAGCTGGGGCCGGAGAGCAGTTTCAGGTGGCTGAGCAGCCGCTGCTTCCCGGGCGCAGGGGCCCTGCAGGTGCCGGTCAGTCCTGCAGAGCTCGAGTCTCTCTAGGCCTCACCCGGGACACGCCAAAGTGATGGCCCAAAGCCTCTCAGGTCGGAGCCTGCGGCGCTCTGGTCAATTCCTGAGCTCAGATCCTGTTTTGCTCTGGGGTGAAGCGTCTGGTTTCAAGTCAGAGGACAGGGCTCTGGGAAGCCACAAGCCCGTCCACTTGGATGGCCCCGGCGCGGTGCTGCGAGAGTGCGCTGGCTTCCGTTGCTGCCCCCTTCCCGCTGGGCGCTCTGGCTCTGCACGGAGTCCCGGGACGTCCTGGTCTGACCAGTAACAGGTCTGCGGAGTGGAGCCGGCCGCCTTGCATTTCAGGGCGAGCAGCGCGCTCTCCTCCCACCCCCTCCAGTCACTGATTTTGTTAGACGTCTCACTCTGTCACCTTTCATTCCACACCGGGGTCTCTGTCCCTTCTCTGTAACTTCACTCTGCTGCCTCGGGAAAGAGCAATGCCTTTCGATGTTTTCCTTGGGAGCAGCGTGCTGGCAGGCTGCCTCTAGTCCATCTTTTTTTTTTTTTCACTTAAACGTATTTATATAAATACAAGTACACACTGGAGTTTTTTGAAGCAGATGCATTTTTACACCATTGTATATCCTATATAATCTCTAATATGCCGGATGTTAAGAATCCAGTTCCTGGGGGCACTAGTAGTAAACACCTGTTCGACGTGGTATATGCATTTTTGAAGTTTTAGTGAGCGGGTTTTGTAAGGACTGCTCAGTTTGTTCCAGTGGGTGATGGGAAGGGATTCGTGAATAATCAGGAGCCGATGTCACACACATCACCACATCCTCCTCAAACCTCGCAGACTCACTTCTTTAAAAAGGTCCGAAGTTCCCGTAGGTACATCTGCTACTTCTGGGAGTCTTCACGGAATTCTGAAAGAATAACAGAGAGACATCCCCAGACATTCAGAGAGGGATAATCATTTTTAAAAACCCTCATTTTAAAGGAATTTTATAATTTTGACACTATTAATGTTTTAAGGACAGTAGGTTACATGCTAAAGAGTTTCCAAGTTCAATCTTAAATGCTGCAATTTTATATTTTAAATATAAACCTCAAAACTCTATGAGCTTACCGAACACTTGTTCTTCATGTGAGAATCAAACAACTCGCAATTATATGATTTTGAGACATTTAAAACATTCATATAAATAATGACCAAATGAACTTATGGTTGATTTATTCCCAAATATTTTGTGATAGGTTATTAATTGGGCTTTAGTTTCCAACATATTAGTGGAACTAAAGTGAAAAGAAAAAAAAATCTATGAGTTGAATTTTATGGCTTTTAAAATCAAAGTATTTTGAGAGCTGAATTAACACACACCAATAGATTTTCAAACTGTGAGCCAGGGAACCCCTAGTGTTTTCCACTGATGCATCAGTAACTCTTTCATTGTTTAATTCAAATTTAAATGTAAAATGTAGTTTATTTTTCTTTTAAACTGTAATAAAAATATGAGAATTTGCATTTACTTCCATTAAAACCTAATACATTACATACACACATATAATGCAAGGGTCCATGTGAGCTACAAGGTCAACTCAGAATAAAGCTTTTCCACCCATCTCTAAGACCATGTTCAAACATCTTATAAATGTGTCATGGATTTGGAATGTTACACCTTTGCAACTATTTTTAAAAATGAGATCCTAGATATGTCTATTCATATAAAGTTTTACAGAGAGCTTCCTCGTGGAGCACAAATCTATTTATTCAAATAGCTGGAAAAATTTAGACGTTCGTTCTTAAGACATGCACTTACCGTGACTGCCTCGGAATACATGTAATGACAAGTCCACGTTATAGACACGGTAAACCACTTAGGTTTGCGAGACTTGTCATTTAGGTCTAAGAGTTATAAAGATTTTGAGTCTGTAGACATTTTTTTTTTTTATTTACCTGGATCTAACATATCCTACTATTCATCTAAATTTACAAGTTGAAGTATGAAAAATATGATATTTATGGGGTGGTGCTGTGGCTCAAGGAGGTGGTGGGTTCAAACCAGGCCCCAGCCAAAAACTGCAAAAAATAATAAAATAAATAATAATAAAATAAAAAATAAAAAAATAAAAATCTGATATTTTCAGGTTCATTTTAATTAATTTTATAAGAAATAAACAAATACAAACGAAAAGTATAGTCAGGCTGCTTTCACCGATTTATACCCTGCCCATTGCAGTTTTCTCTGGACTTCTGCCATGTGCTTCGTTATTCCGGAGTTATTCTCAATCCTCAGTGCAAACAACACTTCCTCAAAGTGCCTCCGATTATCCTGTTTAAAGATTTATTTTCATCCTTAACAAGTACATTTTGATAAATTATCTATTTAAGTATTAATTTCTTGCAGTTATTTTTGTCTCTCTAAATTTGCTATGCTATAATTTCCATGAGAGAAATCATTAATTTATTTGAGTGCTTGGGATTAAGTATACTAGGAAGAGACTATAGCAAGAGTTCTGACCTCAAATGCAATGTTATTTTTTAAAATTGCAAAATCTCTTGATTTATTTTGTATTTTATTTTATTTTATTTTTTTTAATTGTTTGAGATTTATTGAGGGTACAAAGGTCACACTGATTGCGGCTGGTAGGTAAAGTCCCTCCTGCAATTGTGTCCCATGCTTAATGAAACCAGGAATGTTATTTTCTTTTGTTCTGATTTTATGTCTGTATGTCATTGACCAAAAAAATAAAAATAACTTAAAATGCCACAATGGCTGTTGAAAATAGATGTCGTCAATATTCATACTTTTGAATCACATTATCTTTTTGAGTCGAGGAAGATTTTACAAGATTAAAAAAAGAGCTATTCGGGCGGCGCCTGTGGCTCAAAGGGATAGGGTGCCAGCCCCATATGTCAGAGGTGGCGGGTTCAAACCCAGGCGTGGCTAAAAACTGCAAAAAATAAAATAAAATAAAAAAGCTATTCATAACTTTTCTAGACAAAATTTTCAAACTCATTATCAATTTTCTTTGTGCTGTAAGATAAAAAGGCAGGCATACCATAGAAACCAAACTACTGAATAAAATAAGGTTTCAAAATTAATAAAAAAGTCACAGTCATATACATAATCTTATTACAAATAATTAAAAAAACTATTGCCCTTGATTTTAGTCAGACGAAAGTGAAGGATTTAAATTTACTCAAGAAAACTACTTTGAAAAGAGATTAAGAAAATTATATTTAATCCCTTTATTAATACAAAGCAGTATAAGGTAAGCTCACTGAATCCAATTCAAACCGACTCTCAGTATTTTTCTCGTATTTCTATTTTGTCATATCTATTGTAAAAGAATAAGCTACTGCCCACTGTTTCCTAAAGGAAAACATGTAGATTATAGAAAATTAACATCCATGTGTGTATATAATCTCTGTGTGTGAATGCCCCTAAATGCTCCTGAACATGTTTTCCCTCTCGTTCTAATGTTTTCCATTTATTTACATATGCAAGGATGTGTTTCTATCAAGTTTACAATCACTTCTCTCTTCAGATTAAAATATTCAGATTGTTTTGAAATGATTCCACTTCTCATCAGTGGGACTGCAAACTAACACAGCTTCTCTGAAAAGAAGAACAGAGAACCCTCAAAGAACCCAAAATAGACTTTTCATTTGTTTCCACAATCCCACCCAGAGGAAAAAAAAATCATTTTATCATAAGAATATTTTCAAGAGATTGTTTATTGCAGCAATTTACAATTGCTAAGATGTAAGATCAAACCAAGAGCCCATCAACCCCTGTGGTACATGTACACCATGGATTACTATTCAGCAATTTAAAGATGGAAACTTTACATCTTTTGTATTAACCTGGATAGAGTTAGAGAACATTTTCTTTAGTAAAGTATCAAAAGAATGGAAAAGCAAGTACCCAGTGTATTTAATATTAATAAGAAACCAGTAGATGAACTAATATAACTTCTCCCCATGGAATCACTTGCAGGTTCTGGCACCTTTTCCTCATAATTACGTCACCTTTTTTCCTTTTCATTTAAAACTTTTTCTTCTTTCTGAGACAATCTGGCAACTGACATCTGTAGTCCACTATCTTGTATAAGTGAGGCTTATAATATACTTTAGTCTCTTACCAGCAGGAAACACCAGTAGGTAAAAATGAGTAGACTAATGCCACTTTGAACTACACACTTTATATTTATCACATTTCATGTTGTACTAAAACATACCTGATGGGAGTTATCCTCACAATTCATGAAAAAGATTATGTTTAAATAATCACATATAAATTTTCATACTGAGGATTAGATTCACTATCTGAGTTTAAATAGCATATATTTATTCTACACAAATAACTTCTATATGTTTAGAAAGATTGTCAAGATAAATTAGCCTTCTACCCAAATGTTTGCTTTATTTCAACTTGTTGTAAATTTGTTTAAAGTTATTCACTAAAATGGTAATAAATGTTTTAGTTGTGAAAATGCATGTGCTCAGTTATTTCTTTGAATCTCAAATTTATTTAGGGAACAGAGAACACAATTATGAAAGCAGGAAGTAAGAGTTGAGATTTCCGCTTTCTAATATGGTAGCTACGACATGTGGCTGTGATGTACCGTAAGTGTGGGCAGTCTGAATTAAGTAAGACATACTGTTATTTTAACATATACCATGGTATTAACGAAGTTTGTAAAATAACTACTTTATGTTTATTTCATGTTGAAACGGTAATTTAGACAGACTGGGTTAAATAAAATTATTTATTGAAATTATCCTTATCTGCATTATTCTACATACAGTTGTTTATATATTTGTTTACTTCTTTACAGAGTCTTGCTCTGTTGCTTATGCTAGAGTGCAGTGGCATAATTTCAACTCACTGTAACCTCAAACCCCTAGAATCAAACAACTCTCCTGCATCAGCCTCCTGGGACACAAGCATATGCCACCACAACTGGCTCATTTTTCTATTTCTTGTAGAGATGATGTCTCACTCTTGCTCAGGCTGTTCTGGAACTCCTGGACTCAAGAGAACCTCCTGCTTCAGCCTCCCACGTGCTAGGATTATAGGTGTGAGTCACCAAACCTGGCCTATTTTACTTTCTTAACTTACCCTCTAAAAATTTAAAATTGCATATGTGGTTTGTGTTTGTGACTGACATTAGGTTCTAATGAATAGCGCTAGTCTAAAAAGTAGCTGTAGTAAACAACAAGAAAAGGAAGGCAACGTGTAGCTTCGAATTGACCTGAGTCCATTCTCATAGGAGATACAAATAGATTCCCTAATTGTAAATGTAAAGAAGATAAATTAAATTTCCTGGCTAGGGCAAATACACTAGGAACAGAAATATCTCAGTTTAATTGGAGTATCAATATTTTTTGTGGTCCTTGATCTCAATGACAATTTGGAGGAGAAAAAAAGTAGAAATACTAAAGTATGATGCTGAGTTATATAGACTATGCCTAATTAGCGAGAGTCACTATCCCTTATTCTATTCTGCTAAATATTAGACTTCCATTTTTTTTTTAATTTAATACACAGGTAACAAGAAATGCATACATATTTTAAGAATATACAGTACTCAGTTACACTGATAACAAAAGTGAGTACAAGTCACATTTGAGCACCTCTTGTAACTGCAGAAGTCAAACGTCACTTGAGTATTACAATTTTAATACAGTTTTTTTCTTTCATAAAATGTATATACATTTTAGGGATACCCTCTGTACATTTATTTTTAATCCACTCAAAAATATTATTTATACCAGTATATGAGGGCTTAAGATATTGGAATTAGTTTTAAGTTAAGTGGAAATCAATGTGTTAAACTTGCGAGGTAAATTTACCGAAATTAAAGGTATTAAATAATTTCTGTGGGAAATAATTTTTGATGGATGTAATATCAATATAAAAGAAATAATTATGAAATTATTTGTTATGTGTCTCTCTTATTCAAGAAATCAGATTCTCCAATGATTTTCATTTTTTGTATTAAGATAGATCTGTTAGAAAATATAATCAGAGGCTAGGCTGGTGACTCACTCCTAGCACTTTGGGGGGCCAAGGCAGGTGGACCATTTGAGGTCAAGGAGTTCAAGACCAGCATGCAGGGGTCCTCAAACTTTTTAAACAGGGGGCCAGTTCACTGTCCCTCAGACCAGTGGAGGGCCGGGCTATAGTTTATGAACAAATGAACTATGCACTATGAACTATTCCTATGAACAAATTCCTATGCACACTGCACATATCTTATTTTGAAGTTAAAAAACAAAACGGGAACAAATACAATTCACACCGCCTGATGTGGCCCGTGGGTCGCAGTTTGAGGACCCCTGCTAGAGTAACACTTTGTTTCTACTAAAAGAAAAAGTAGCTGGGCATTGTGGCGGGTGCCTGTAGTCCCAGCTACTTGGGAGGCTGAGACAAGAGCATCACTTGAGCCCAAGAGTTTGAGGTTGCTGTGAGCTATGACACCACAGCACTGTACCCAGGACAACAGAGTGAGACTCCATCACCAAAAAATAAAAATATATATGCACACATATATAATCAGGATTTATAAGCTCTTTCATGGTATTTAGTACACAATGATAATAACTGATCAGGTTCTCACAGCAATTGTTAAATATTGCTAGATTATATTTTAAAGTGCAATGTTATTCGTTTCATTTATTGTTATTTTTGAAACAGAATCTCATTTCATCACCTTGGGTAGGGTGCATGGTATCATAGTTCGCAGCAACCTCAAACCAATCTCCTTACTGTCTATAACAACATATATTTTCTCCTATGGGGCCATTGCAATTTATTTTATTTATAATCAATTATCATATGATAATTTGAGTTTTTTGAAGTGATCACTGTTGTGACAATTTGAGTATTGTGAATGTAAATGAATTTAATTTAGTATGAATGTAACAAACAAGTAGTTAACCACTGAACATTCTTTTCTGCATACTGAACTCTTTCTATACTAGGTAGATTTTCATTCCTGAACTCAATTATAAAGAAAACATGACAATCGGATGCTATCTATGAGCATATAGTGTTATCCAGCACCTTTTCTCTTTCAAATCACAGAAGCAAGTAGTTCATTTGCATTTGATAAAAACTATATTGTTTGGAGTCAAGCCAAGCAATGGCAGCTACTTGGAAAAAGTCTGTGATACTTGAGTTACTGTCAGAGCACTCCTCGTGATGCTTCACGGAAAGGGGCGAGGAGAGGCTAGAAGGGAGAAGGAAGAAAATAATTTAAACACTTTGTTCAAGTAAATAAAAAAACTTCATCAACTTTTAGAATAAATACCTCAAAAATAATTAGAAAATAATTCAAACACTGCAGCCTTCAAACAGAGATATAAAAGCTATTTCTGTAAAGCAAAGAGGAACTGGCAATCCTGTGTCCTAGAAAACAAAGACAATCAATTAAAAACAATAATTTCACCTGGCACGAATTGCCACATTTCCACAAGTAGTTTATTTTCCATTAAAGTTATTCATCTTAATCCTACTGCACAATATTGGAAAAATCAAAATTTCTCCAGAGCATACAAGAGCAGTAAAATAACATAAATTTTAGACCGAAAGACTGTAGGTGATTACCTCATCCAGCTTTAGCACTCAGAAGCACATGTTTACTGTTTATATTTTTAAGATCCGAAAGTCTACCCTCTGAGTAAGTGTTTAGCACTCATTATGGGTCTACAAAAAACAATTATTGATAATAAAATTTTCTAAATGCCTGAGGAAAAAAAGTCATATCTTTTTAACTATCTAATATGAATTTGATTATGATTACGCGTTTCTATTAATGAAGACCTGTTTCTAGTCTAATATTTTGCCTGAGTATACAGGTATAGTCATACCCAATGTTAAAATGGTAAATTATTTTATTGCCCTCAATTTGTCACATTTCTCCCTTCAATTTACAAATTACGTTGACTATATAGACGAACCCCTGCTCCTCTACATCTACAGATGATTTCAACCTCTAGTAGTAACACCTGCTGCTGTAGGGGATGCCGGTGACACAGAAAGCATTTAATCTGTGTGGTCTGTGGCAACACCATACAGGTCTTTAGTTGTCTTAGTAAAATTTCTGATTGTCACAATCTGGTGGGTTGTCTATCTGTCTACCTTATCTTTCACAAATCTGTATGCATGCTTCCAGAAATGCCTGCTTTTAAAAGCCTGTATCTTAATTTTACAAGAGTATAGGTCTCCTACCAAGAGTTAGTAAGTACATAATTGTTTTCCAAAAATGTTTGCACTTAAATAATGACTCCTTCCTTTACTGAAATATTTATTGAGCAGGTATGTGCCACAAGCCACATGTAGCATACAGAGTCCACTGTTGAATAGTCAAGACTTTTACAAATATTTTATATTATATTTTATTCCCCTATTCAAAGGAAGCTTTCCAAATCAACATAATCTCAAATATTTAGCTGAAGAATATACAAATGTATTATGTGCTTTTAACCAATGTTTGTCCTTTTATAAATATATCAACTAATTAAACAGTAGGGATTTATTTTCTGTCTGATTTTGAAATGAAATATTATGACTAATTAAAGTCTTTGCTTCTGAGAAATAAATGGCTTTTCTGTGTGCATGTATTACGAATATTTTTCGATTGTTTGTGTGTTACATGTATATATACATACACACAGGCTCTCATACAGACGTCATAATGCCTTGTACTGTGTGACACATAGCAGGCAATTAATAGAGGAGGGATATAATTACTTTTTAATTTGTGTCCTACCTAATTAATATATGCCATTAATTAACCTGTGCCAAAGAAGAGATATTTTTTGCCCTTGAAATACCTTTCATGCTTCCACTAGCTCTTTTTACTTGGCAGTTCTGTGATTCTGCATGTAAGACATTGTTCATGTCGTTATGTACCAGCAACTTAGCACGCATGGTACTCTGTTCAGAGCAAATGAAATGACAATACTTTGAATCAGAATGAATTGAAAGTGCAATAAATTCACAACCTCAGAATTATCTTGAAGGCATACGCATTCTTTAGTTTTGAATATGATGATGTCAGACATTTATATAAAAGGGGATAATTATCCATTCATTTACACTGCCATAAAGCCAACTGACTTGGCAATTTATCAGGATTGTCTACATTGAGTGACTTTTTCAAAATTTTCTATCTTGCGAGACTCTTTATATGAATCTGTTAGAAACAGTTGCATTTTTTAGGTTTCATTAAATTAATTAAAGGGAAGTTGAAGATAATATTATATTAACTCTATATTGATGCCTCATCACTTTTTAAATCTGACTCATATATGCATTCAGCAAATAGTTTTGAGTACCTAATAAATAGTAGGCATTACACTTTCAAAACATCAGTGGCAAACCAAAGCTTGTTCTCTATTGGAATAAGAGAATTGCAGAGCAGGCAAACAAGTATTACATGTAGCATGCGGGGAAAATTCTATGAAGGAAGACAAGCCATGGAATGGGGTAGGATGTACCAGGTTTGTGAACAAAATACATCATAGATATAGAAAATAGTAGGTACAAACCTCCAGAAAAACAGCAAATAGAGCAGTGTCTGGAGGAGAGTAGACGGTATAGAGTCAGAAAAACAATTGGTACTGTTGGGGCAGGCTGGGCAGGGTCTTCTGTCCCTGATAAGGAAAATAACTGAATGGTAGGAATTTTGAAAAGTAACATCATGAAATATTTTTTTTATTATTATTAAATCATAGCTGTGTATATTAATGTGATCATGGGGCACCATACACTGGTTTTATAGACCGTTTGATGCATTTTCATCACACTGGTTAACATAGCCTTCCTGGCATTTTCTTAGCTATTGTGTTAAGACATTTATATTATACATTTACTAAGTTTCACATGTACCCTGTAAGATTCACCACAGGTGTAATCCCACCAATCACCCTCCCTCCACTCATCTTCCCCTTCCCTCCCCTCTCTCTCCCCTTCCCCATATTCTCAGGTTATAACTGGGTTGTAACTTTCATATGAAAGCCATAAATTAGTTTAATAGTAGGGCTGAGTACATTGGATACTTTTTCCTCCATTCTTGAGATACTTTACTAAGAAGAATATGTTCCAGCTCCATCCATGTAAACATGAATTATTTTTACTGCCAGGTTTAAACAGAAATGAAAGGGCAGAATTAGGGAGAAGATTTAAAAGGCAATTGCAATAATAATCCTTGAGAAATGGTGGATTGGATGAAGACTGCACACCTAGAAGTGTTGACAGGCAGTTGAGTTATGAATTCATTTTGAAATTAAATCAAATCAATCACTAGTGAATTGAATTTTGATGAGAGAAAAGACTCATAGATTGGTCTAAGGTTTGGCCCCAGAAACTTCAATTTTGGAATAGTCTATAATTTAAATGGAAAATACTGGATGGAAAGGGAATATTTTATGAGAGATGAAGAATTTGGTATGGAACATATTGACTTTTTAATATCTATAGAGGATGCAAAAAATGTGGGCACATTTTAAGAAAGGAAAAGGTGTATTAAAATCATAATACTCGGGAGGAGAGCAAGATGGCGGCCAAGTAACAGCTTCCTTGCATCTGGGCACCGTGAGTCTGGGGAGATAGGACTCCAGGCATCTCTGGCTGGTGGGATCTGTCTATCATCACCCCTGCGAGGATACAGAGAGTCAGCGAGAGACTTCTGGACCCCAAGAGGAAGACTAAAACAGTGGAAAACCAGCAAGTGGTCACATGTGTTCAATGGGTCTAAACCCACCCGCAACTGTAAGTTCAGTAGCAGCAAGACTGCAAACCAGGTAGGCCTTACCTGTGAACTGTTTTGGTGTCTTTGGACTTCGCACTCAGTTGAGCTGCCTTGGGGAGAGCCTGGGCGGGAATGTGGAGAACTTTGGCCGTTGTCTGGGGCCCCAGTCTGAGCCGCTGAGCCAGACGGAGCTAATAGTGTTTGGCTGTGGGCCACAGGGACCCATTGTGAGTGATCTGCCCAGGCAAGCTCTGCCCTCAGGGTCACAGAGCTAGAATCCGGGTGGAAACTGGTAACCCAGCACCGAGTAGCCTAAGGGTGGGGTCTGAGCCCCCTTGCAGCCCTGACCCTCAGGGGCAGAGTGAGACCGTTTTGGCACACTGGGTAAGTGGATAGATACTTCAGCAGTGATTCCAGTGACAAGCACTTTCCTGGGAAGGCTTCTGCTCAGCAAGTTTACAAGTTCAAAGTGCTTTTTAAGTGGGCTGAAGAGAGATTTAGGGTGTCTACCTGTTGGGGTTTGAGAAATCAGCAGCCTCTAGTCATATCAGAACTGTGATTAACATCTCATACCCCAGAAGACCACGTGTTGCTCCGACAATATTCAACAACATATACATACAATATGAATATACATATTCAACAACATATATTTGGTTGTTTTTTTTGTCTTTTTTTTTTTTGGTTTTTCTGTTTTGTTTCGTTTTTTTTAGTTTGGTTGTTTTTTTGTTTATTTTGATGTTGTTGATGTTGTTTTGTTTTTTAATTTCAACCTTTTCCGTACAGATCTTTTTCCTTCCTCAATTTTTCTAGTTTAATTATAATTTCCCATTGCTGCCTTTTTAAATAACTAGAACTTCATTTTTGCTACTGTTTCTACTGCTATTATTTGTTTTTTCACCCAATTTTATCCCGTAAAGTTTTCTGTATGCTTGTTTTGGTTTGATTTATAGCGTTTTTGTCTTTCCTCTCTACTTGGTGGAGGTGGGGTACTGTGTCTGATCAGGTTAGCAAAGAACTGCTGACCTCAAGGGAACCAGCCAACTGGGTACCCCCAGAAGGTGGTTTTTTTTTAAGGTTGTGTCAGAGTACCCTACTGTACAGCTATAGTGCGCTGACTCCCTGTTTCTGTGCCTCTCTTCTTTTAATCAATATTTCTTTTACCCATCCCCTCTCCTTTCTCTATTTTTTTTTTCTTTTCACTCGGTCCTCTTTCTTTCATCCCTTTCTTGCTCTTCAACCTTCTCACCCTTCTGGTCCTGTACCAAAAGGACTCATCTAACCCTTAGTCCACAGGCACGAGAACTTAAAGAGCAGGAGGAAGTGAAAGGAAAATTAGGGCAAGGAAACAGATAAAAGAAATCACTCATGAGGAAGAATCAGCAGAAAACTCCAGGCAACATGAAGAACCAGTCCAGAACAACCCCGCCAAGGGACCATGAGGTAGCTATTGCAGAGGATTCCACCTGTAAAGAAATGTTAGGAATGACAGAAAGGGAATTTAGAATACACATGATGAAAACAATGAAAGAAATAATGGAAATAATGAAGGAAACTGCTAATGAAGTGGAAAATAACCAAAAGGAAATCCAAAAACAGAATCAAATAAGAGATGAACGATATGAAGAATATAAAAAGGATATAGCAGAGCTGAAGGAACTGAAACAGTCAATTAGGGAACTTAAAGATGCAATGGAAAGTATCAGCAACAGGTTAGACCATGCAGAAGAAAGAATTTCTGAGGTAGAAGACAAAGTTCTTGAGATAACTCAGATAGTAAAATAGGCAGAAAAGAAGAGAGAGAAAGCAGAACGTTCACTGTCAGAATTACAGGACTTTATGAAGCGTTCCAACATACAAGTTACAGGAATCCCAGAAGGGGAAGAAGAGTGCCCCAGAGGAATGGAAGCCATACTAGAGAATATTATAAAAGAAAATTTCCCAAATATCACCAAAGAGTCTGACACACTGCTTTCAGAGCGATAGCGGACCCCAGGTCACCTCAACTATAACCGAGCTTCTCCAAGACACATTGTTATGAACATGTCCAAAGTCAAGACAAAAGAAAAGATTCTGCAAGCTGCCAGGAGTAAGTGCCAGTTGACCTACAGGGGCAAATCCATCAGAGTGACCGCAGACTTCTCTAACGAAACTTTCCAAGCAAGAAGACAATCGTTATCTACCTTTAATCTACTTAAACAGAACAATTTCCATCCCAGAATTCTGTACCCTGCTAAGCTAAGCTTAAAAATTGATGGAGAAATCAAATCATTTACGGATATACAAACACTGAGGAAATTCGCCACAACAAGACCAGCTCTACAGGAAATACTTCAACCTGTTCTGCACACTGACCACCACAATGGATCAGCAACAAAGTAAGAACTCAGAAATCAAAGGACAGAACCTAAGCTCCACACTGATGCAAAAGATAAAACTAAGCAATGGACTCTCACAAAATAAGATGAATAGAATACTACCACACTTATCAATTATCTCAATAAATGTTAATGGCTTGAATTCCCCACTGAAGAGACATAGATTGGCTGCCTGGATTAAAAAACACAAGCCATCCATTTGCTATCTGCAAGAAACACACCTGGCTTCAAAAGACAAAGCTCTGAGTCAAGGGTTGGAAGACAATTTTTCAGGCAAATGGAATTCAGAAGAAAAGAGGAGTTGCAATCTTATTTTCAGATACATGTGGATTTAAAGCAACTAAAGTCAAAAAAAGACAAAGATGGTCACTTTATAATGGTCAAGGGAAAAATACAAAAAGAAGATGTTTCAATTCTAAATATTTATGCACCCAATTTTAAATGCTCCCAGATGCTTGAAACAGACCTTACTCAGTCTGAGCAATAAGATATCTGACAATACCATAATAACAGGGGACTTTAACACTCCCCTTACAGAGCTGGACAGATCCTCTAAACAGAAATTAAACAAAGATATAAGAGATTTAAATGAGACCCTAGAACAACTGTGCTTGATAGATGCATATAGAACCCTACACCCCAAAGATAAAGAATATACATTCTTCTCATCACCCCATGGAACATTCTGCAAAATTGATCATATCCTGGGACACAAAACAAATATCAACAGAATCAAAAGAATTGAAATTTTACCTTGTATCTTCTCAGACCATAAGGCAATAAAGGTGGAACTCAACTCTAACAAAAATGCTCGACCCCACCCAAAGGCATGGAAATTAAACAATCTTCTGTTGAATAACAGATGGGTACAGGAAGAAATAAAACAGACATCGTTAACTTCCTTGAGCATAACAACAATGAAGACACAAGCTACCAAAACCTGTGGGATACTACAAAAGCAGTTTTGAGAGGAAAATTCATCGCTTTAGATGCTTACATTCGAAAAACAGAAAGACAGTGCATCAACAATCTCACAAGCCATCTTATGGAATTGGAAAAAGGAGAACAATCGAAGCCTAAACTCAGTAGAAGAAAAGAAATATCCAAAATCAAATCAGAAATCAATGAAATTGAAAACAAAAGAATCATTCAGAAAATTAATGAAACAAGGAGTTGGTTTTTCGAAAAAATAAATAAAATAGATAAACCATTGGCCAGACTAATGAGAAATAGACAAGTAAAATCTCTAGTAACCTCAATCAGAAATGATAAAGGGGAAAGAACAACTGATGCCACAGAGATACAAGTGATCATCTCTGAATACTACCAGAAACTGTATGCACAGAAATTTGACAATGTGAAGGAAATGGATAAATATTTGGAATCACACCGTCTCCCTAGACTTACCCAGGAAGAAATAGAGCTCCTGAACAGACCAATTTCAAGCACTGAGATCAAAGAAACAATAAAAAAGCTACCAACCAAAAAATGCCCTGGTCCAGATGGCTTCACACCAGAATTCTATCAAACCTTCAAGGAAGAGATTATTCCTGTACTGCAGAAATTATTCCAAAAAACTGAGGAAGAAGGAATCTTCCCCAACACATTCTATGAAGCAAACATCAACCTGATACCAAAACCAGGAAAAGACACAAAGAAAAAGGAGATTTTCAGACCAATCTCACTCATAAATATAGATGCAAAAATTCTCAACAAAATCCTAGCCAATAGATTACAGCTTATCATCAAAAAAGTCATTCATTATGATCAAGTAGGCTTCATCCCAGGGATGCAAGGCTGGTTTAACATACACAAGTCCATAAATGTTATCCACCATATTAACAGAGGCAAAAATAAAGATCACATGATCCTCTCAATAGATGCAGAAAAAGCATTTGATAAAATCCAGCATCCTTTTCTAATTAGAACACTGAAGAGTATAGGCATAGGTGGCACATTTCTAAAACTGATTGAAGCTATCTATGACAAACCCACAGCTAATATTTTACCGAATGGAGTAAAACTGAAAGCTTTTCCTCTTAGAACTGGAACCAGACAAGGTTGTCCTCTGTCACTTTTACTATTCAACATAGTGCTGGAAGTTCTAGCCAATACAATTAGGCAAGACAAGGAAATAAAGGGAATCCAAATGGGAGCAGAGGAGGTCAAACTCTCCCTCTTTCCTGACGACATGATCTTATACTTAGAGAATCCAAAAGACTCAACCACAAGACTCCTAGAAGTCATCAAAAAATACAGTAATGTTTCAGGATATAAAATCAATGTCCACAAGTCAGTAGCCTTTGTATACACCAATAACAGTCAAGCTGAGAAGCTAACTAAGAACTTCACCATAGTTTCAAAGAAAATGAAGTACCTAGGAATACACCTAACGAAGGAGGTGAAGGACCTCTATAAAGAAAATTATGAAATCCTCAGAAAGGAAATAGCAGAGGATATTAACAAATGGAAGAACATACCATACTCATGGATGGGAAGAATCAACATTGTTAAAATGTCTATACTTCCCAAAGCAATCTACCTATTCAATGCCATTCCTATCAAAATACCAACATCGTACTTTCAAGATTTGGAAAAAATGATTCTGCGTTTTGTATGGAACCAGAAAAAACCCCGTATAGCTTAAGCAGTTCTTAGTAATAAAAATAAAGCTGGGGGCATCAGCATACCAGATTTTAGGCTGTACTACAAAGCCATAGTGGTCAAGACAGCATGGTACTGGCACAAAAACAGAGACATAGACACTTGGAATCAAATTGAAAACCAAGAAATGAAACTAACATCTTACAACCACCTAATCTTCGATAAACCAAACAAGAACATACCTTGGGGGAAAGACTCCCTATTCAATAAATGGTGTTGGGAGAAATGGATGTCTACATGTAAAAGACTGAAACTGGACCCACACCTTTCCCCACTCACAAAAATGGATTCAAGATGGATAAAGGACTTAAATTTAAGGCATAAAACAATAAAAATCCTCCAAGAAAGCATAGGAAAAACACTGGAAGATATTGGCTTGGGGAAAGACTTCACGAAGAAGAATGCCATGGCAATTGCAACAACAAAAATAAACAAATGGGACTTCATTAAACTGAAAAACTTCTGTACAGCTAAGGAGACAATAACCAAAGCAAAGAGACAACCTACACAATGGGAAAGGATATTTGCATATTTTCAATCAGACAAAAGCTTGATAACTAGGATCTATACAGAACTCAAATTAATCCACATGAAAAAAGCCAACAATCCCATATATTAATGGGCAAGAGACATGAATAGAACTTTCTCTAAAGATGACAGATGAATGGCTACCAAACACATGAAAAAATATTCATCATCTCTATATATTAGAGAAATGCAAATCAAAACAACCCTGAGATATCATCTAACCCCAGTGAGAATGGCCCACATCACAAAATCTCAAAACTGCAGATGCTGGCGTGGATGTGGAGAGAAGGGAACACTTTTACACTGCTGGTGGGACTGCAAACTAGTACAACCTTTCTGGAAGGAAATATGGAGAAACCTCAAAGCACTCAAGATAGACCTCCCATTTGATCCTGCAATCCCATTACTCGGCATCTACCCAGAAGGAAAAAAATCCTTTTATCATAAGGACACTTGTACTAGACTGTTTATTGCAGCTCAATTTACAATCGCCAAAATGTGGAAACAGCCTAAATGCCCACCAACCCAGGAATGGATTAACAAGCTGTGGTATATGTATACCATGGAATACTATTCAGCCATTAAAAAAAATGGAGACTTTACATCCTTCGTATTAACCTGGATGGACATGGAAGACATTATTCTTTGTAAAGCATCACAAGAATGAAGAAGAATGAATCTATGTACTCAATTTTGATATGAGGACAATTAATGACAATTAAGGTTATGCAGGGGGGAGGAAAAGCAGAAAGAGGGATGGAGGGAGGGGGTGAGGTCTTGGTGTGTGTCACCCTTTGTGGGGGCTAGACATGATTGCAAGAGGGACTTTGCCTAACAATTGCAATCAATGTAACCTGGCTTATTGTACCCTTAATGTATCCCCAACAACAACAACAACAAAATCATAATACTTAAGTCACCTTGGACTTATGCAATTACAAGAGATACAAGATACAGTATACAAAATAATAAGTGTTATCAACATATGTTGAACATTATGTTAATACATGTTTTCCTTTTTTTTTTTTTTATACCCTATCCCTAGACTTAGCCAGGTAGAAATAGATCTCCTGAAAAGACCAAATTCAAGTACTGTGATTGAAGAAAAAATAAAAACCTCCCAAGAATAAAATGCCCTGGTCTGGATGGCTTTATACCAGCATTCTACCGAACCTTTAAAGAAGAGCTTATACCCACATGGCAGAAATTATTCCAAAAAATTGAGTAGAAAGGAATCTTCCCCAACATGTTTTACAAAGCAAACATTACCCTGATACCAAAACCAGGTAACTAAAAAAGAGAACTTCAGACCAATTTCACTAATGAATACACATGCAAAAATTCTCAACAAAATCCCAGCCAACAGACTACAGTTTCTCATCAAAAAAGTCATATATCATGATCAAGTAGGTTTTATTCCAGAGATGCAAGGCTGTTTTAACACTTGAAATTCCATAAACATAATCGTATCAACAGAAGCAAACACAAAGACCATATGATGCTCTCAATAGATGCAGAAAAAGCATCCAATAAAATCCTGCATCCTTTTCCAATTAGAACACTGAAGAGCATAGGCACGGGTGGCACATTTCTTAAACTGATCAAAGCTATCTATGACAAATCCACAGCTAATATATATTTTTTTCCTTTCTTAAAAAATGTAAAAAAAAAAAAAAACATGTATAATTTTTTTTGGCACCCTCTGTATTAGAAACCTAAATGGAAGGTTAAAGGAATAGTTCTTGACTCATAAATTCTAGGGACATGGCTCAGATATGATTTTAAAGCAATGCAATTTTATGAGGTCACCAAGAGGGCAGATTCCCATGATTAATCTATGAGGTTCAATTATTGAGCTTTGGCGTCCTTGAATATTAAGTGGTCAAAGAAATGAAGAAGTTACCAGCAAAGGCGACTTGGAGGGAGAAGACAGGGCAATAGATGGCTTAGAGGCCAAATGGAAAAATGAAAACCTATCAAAGAAGAACAAGCGATCAACTGTGTTAAATTTTCTGTCAACTGAAGTAAAGAAAGAATGTTTGACAATGTGGAGGCCACTGATGCTTTACAAAGGAATTTCATTAGAATAGTTGCAGGAAAACCATTTCAGAGCTATCGTATTAGAATAGCCTTGAGCCAGAATTGCAGGAGAGGAAATGGAGACATACAGCAGACTCTATTGAGGATTTTGAGACGAAGGAAACAGAAATGTGGTGGCACATAGGAAAGGAAATGGGGGCATGTGAGAGTTTTGGGCAAAAAGTTGAAAAATTAAACCTTAAGTCTAGATACTATTAGGAAAGTTCTAGTAGACAGGGGGAAAATGGTGATAAGGGAAGGAGAAGTAGACCAGAAAGAACAGTTCTGCTAGACGTGTGCAGCAGGCTCCTGAGTGGGGAGGACAGAATGTTGGGCGTGAGTGGAGGAGCCGGTCTGAGCTAGGTGCCCACACACATGGTGGTTGGTAACAGGAGGAAAGGTAGGGTAACTGGGCTTAGTTTCAGGTACAGGGTACTAAGTCAGTAGCATTGCATCAAAATTCTCTTCTACTGTCTCTCAATCTTTCAGTAAAACTAGAAGAAGATAATTAGTGAAAACAACAATGCGAGTGAGATTTGGGGCTCTTAGGAGGTGATAAGGTTTAACATTTACTTTTAGTAGTGTATGGGAGTCAAGGGATCAATAAACTGAAATAAGATGACCTGGCATCACTGAGACCATGCTTCAGTGCAGTGACCATGAATTTAAAGAGAGCCCTGACAATACGTTTTTCTACTGTCACATTCAGGTTTCCAGGGATAGGTGTAGATTAGCAGAAGAGTTAGTTTAACTGAGGTCTGCAGTTTCCATGACTACAAAGACAGAGAGGTGGCAAGGGCCTGAAAGCAGGTGCTGAAGAGTCATGAGGACACCGTGAGATGAGCAGAGAAGAGGTGATGACATGAGTGGGAGGGAGGAGTGGGGATTGGGGAGGGCAGGTGGACTGGGACAGAGGAAGGATTACTGATAGAAGATGCAAGAAACAGTGGTAAAATCAGGAAGTCCTAGTGGAGAATGGGAAGATTCAGTTAAAATTTCTCTGTCTAGTTAATTAAAGGCTATGTATTTTGTTCTCAAAGACGAGTTGGCAACTTATTTAAAATATGTGATCCTTAATTTTCTCATTTGTAAGCTAGGGATGGTAAATTTATCTTTAAGAGCTTTTAGGAGAGCTGCTTAGGCCTGTGTCTACACATGGCAATTTCACTGTAAGTGTTAGTAATGATATTAGCACCATATCTGAATACACTGTTATTGATCAGGACACTAAACAGTACTGATTTCCATTTTAACAACCGTATTTTGGATTCATAGGCTGGAATGTAACCCATGCCTTAGGGAAAAAATCTAGTAAACTCATGTAGCAATTTTTTGTATTTTATTTGTAATATTTTCATGTACTTTGAATGGTGAAGATAAGCTTTATTTCAAAGAATTACATAGAAATATATGATGTTAGTAATAAAGATATCACTGAACTATTGTAGCAGGTTTTTTTTTACATGTGAGAGGAAAAATTCCATAATTCCACATATTATACTAAATTGAATTAACTATATGCTACATACTCCATGTTTAAAGCAAGTTATATGTATTTAAAGAAAAAGTAAAAGATATGAGCTATAATTTCTCAAAGACTTTATAACATACTGGAGGAGAAATGCATATTTATACATGGGAAAATGAAGAGAATATAATTTATCATTGAATTATATATTCCAGATTGCTCTTTCCACTACTTTTTTCTAATAAAAAATAATCACTTTCAGTGTCCTTGTATTATTATTTGGAAATTACAGTTATTATTATTTTGAACAAATTCCAGTCTTAGAAATTTTCAGGTATGAAAAAAATAGGAATGCATTTCCAAACATATTAAACAAACCTACTTTTTTTCTAGAGAAAACACATTTGTAGTTTAAACAAGTCAATATAAAGTGTGGAAGAATTGCCTTCAAAAACTTTACCAGATTTCCCAAAGGCAAAAATTGATGTTTTACTGACCCTGGAATGCCACTACTAAATATTGATTGTGAAGATGTAATTAATCTAGTAATGTTTCAAAACTTTCTCATTATCTGAGGCAATCTACACTCAATTATGTATCTTGACTTATAAAAGCTGAAAAGATAAAAACCAACTGAATAAATCGATTTTTAACATTTATGAAGACTGGAATAGAAAAATATTAATGTTTCATATCACATTGTTGGCAATATTACGAAGTTTTGTAAGCTTGAATGGTAGTTAATGAGTCATCGTGCATACATTTTTTTCTGAAATTTAGTCAGTTGTTCAAAACCCTTGTGTCATCAATTGTAACAAACGTACAACATTGCAAGGAGTTCATAAGAAGAGAAACTGTGGCTGGCAGTAAGGCCAACGGGGGCTACTGGGGAATTCTTTGTACTTTCTGTTTAATTTTTCTATAAACCAGAAACTGCTCTAAAAAAAGAGGTTTTATTAACAAAAGCAGCCACTAACTTGGCTTGTACATATTGTCAATATTTCAGTGCTATAAAAATTTTATCTTAAATGGTTTCAAGCAGCATGCAGTGTCACTAAATGATCTGGAAATTCTGAAAAAAATCATACACTGTTATTTTATTTATTAAATTTAGCTCAAAGAAATATGTATTGAAAACTAATAAAAATAGTATCTTATACAATAATAAGTATGATAAGATATGGCAAATTCTATGATATTGCTATTCAGTGCTAAAGTATTACTCCGAGGTTTACACATATGGATAGGATACCACTCAGTGAATGAGTGACCCCTGGAAAATAGCAGCAAGGTGATGGGGGGGCAGGGTTGGAAGAGAAGGAAAGGGGAAAGAAGAAAGGTAATCAATCGTTCTTGTCATAAAAATGTTGGATTTGAGGTACAATGATAAGGACAAATCACAATTGTAAATTTGCTATTGGCTATTCATGGAGGGACTCCAGAGTGAAGATTTAGGATACAGGTATAAATTTGATAGTTATTAATTGAAATTGTGAATATAGGCCAGAGAAGAATGCGTCTAAAATATTTTAGTCATGACTTCTTTCAACACACCTTAGATAAAAGAGAAAAAAAGGAATGTCATTAACTTAAATAAAAAAGTGCATTTTTTTTTTCTTGCCTGTGTATGTTAAATGTCTCCTTTTGGGTCAGGGTTAATGTACATAGGCCATAATATCAGAAATCTGTCTCTTCAGCTCCAACTGAACTCTACCGGCTTAATTTCTGGCAGACCTTGTGTAAGTATGAAGAAGATGCTCTCAGTAATCCCAAGATTACAGGTTACTTGTGAAAAGAATAAAAGGATCTTTTTCAACCAAAAATTGGCATTGGAAAAATAACTGGCTGAGAGCAAGAGATGTTCAGCGTTGGTCTCCTAACTGCCTCTTTGGTGAGGAAATCATGACCTTTTGCCTGAAATCTCTGCCAGATTAAACATGAGAGGTTCCTCACAGAGGAACTGGTCTGTCCCTGTGGAAGATGACAGCAGGTGCGCTGGACGAGGCAGGCAGGCGTGATTAATTCAGTATTCTATGGGACTTTGTGTTTCAGGGAACCAAACAGAAGAAATTAGGTAAATAGGACTGAAAAGAGAATAAAATAAAAGCCTGAGAAATTGCAAACAGTGAAAAAAGTTTCATAAGAAAATTGGTATAAAGTGTTGTAATGATGTTGAGTAAATAATTTTAATGAACAATACCAATAAAATAGTTGGTGTAACTGCACTTTTATGGGAATTGTGTTTTTAAGATTGGAAAGTGTTTGTAATGGATTAATCATAAGGGTAACAAAGTCTCAATTGATACTGTCTAACGGGTGGCATACTTATTATAAAAGGTAGTCTTAATGAGTAAATATTTTTAGTATTTTTAACGAAAATCAAGGACTACTGCTTTCACCAGACTAAATTATGATGGTCCTATATTACAGTGATTAATCACAAGGTATAGTTAAAAATTTGGTAGCACCAATGGACAAAACCAAATCATTATGGTGGACTAGGAACTCAAAAAAAAAAAAAAAAGGAAAAGAAAAAAGAAAGAAAGAAATGAAAATACTGAATAAACACACTTCACTTTTAGTCTTTGGTTAAATAGGAGGTAAAGTACAAATTGGCAGATATCAAAAATTACAGGTAATTTAAAATGAATGTTATTTAAGTTTAACTCTCTAATTTAAAATTTTCATTGTCCTGATGGTAGTTGCATATACTAAGTTAAAATTATCCTGAGGTTACACAGGCATTGCCCAGGAAAAACTAGTGATTTGGCCCATGAAAAAAAATGTGATGGAGGAAATTAGAATGGAGGTCCCTGCTTTAAGGTAGAGGCACCATGAAATGCTGTACCTTTAACTAAAGTACTGTGACTTTAGGGTGTATTGTCCCTCCCACCAAAAAAAAAAAAAATCTTCTCACAAAGAAATGACAAGTATGGGCGGTGCCTGTGGCTCAAGGAGTAGGGCGCCGGTCCCATATGCCAGAGGTGGTGGGTTCAAACCCAGCCCCGGCCAAAAAACCAAAAAAAAAAAAGAAATGACAAGTAATGGTATAGTTTTTACTGAAGTCTAGGCAGTAAAACACCAATAAATGAAAAGATTTTCATGTGAGAATTTAAAACCACAAATTTCGGTTATGTATTTACATTATGTATAGCATTTGGGAGGCCTGAAGACTCCTGGCAGAAATAAAAGAGGAATTCATCCTATGAAGGCCTCAGGGATCTCTAAGATTGCATTTACCCAAGGAATAGTTCTGCAGACTCCCGACCTACCATGGACCTTCTGTTGTCCCTCACTAAATTTCTTTACTCATTCGAATGTTTGAGTACAACTGTCATCATTTATATGCGATCATACAAAGTTAGACATTTATTCATGACCCAGGGCAGCAGCTGAAGAGTCTACAGGAAGAAACACTCCTCAGGGGTCCTCAAACTCCTCATGAGGCAGTGTGATTGTATTTGTTCCCGTTTTGTTTTTTTACTTCAAAATAAGATATGTGCAGTGTGCATAGGAATTTGTTCATATATTTTTTTAAAACTATAGTCTGGCCCTCCAGCGGTCTGAGGGACAATGAACTGGCCTCCTGTTTAAAAAGTTTGAGGACCTCTGCAGTTGTCTTCTAACCAGGGTACTCGAGGCGTTCAGACAGACGCGACTGTGCAGTGCTTCTCTTCAGTTCAAGTTTACTTTCATACAAATTAACTGTGCATTTCAAAAGTTCTGTCAATTTGCATTCTGAAAAATTATTTATAGCTATCTATTGCATTTCTTCTAACTCTAAATTTAGTCTTTATGGTGAACATAAAGCACAGCAGAGAAAGTTATAATTCCTAACTCCAAGGACAATGAATTTTAAGGAGCAGCTCCAAGGTTATTTAATGAAAATTGGTATATGTAAGATTTAAGTTAATACCCATTTATGGTGAATGCCTTAGTACTAATTCAAGTGAGAGTGCATTATTTTTATTAGCTCCAAATAACATATAAGAAAAGTTGGACCTTTGAAATTTATAATAATGGATGTAATTATAACAACATGTTCTTCTTTTATATGTGAAATAAAAGAATTTATGTGACAACAGAAATGAAGCAGATTTATCATGCAAACTTTTCTAAGATAATTTGGAAAGTTATTTTTTTTTATTCAGCAAACTTTGTTTTCATCTCTCATAAATGATAGACATTGTGCTAACAAGCCAGAGGTAGTCTTCCGAAGTAAGTCGCTCCTTGTTTCCTTGTATTTTTTTCAATAAGTGTATGATTCTGAAGTGTCACTAGGTGACTTTAGGAGTTATCTCAGACCATGTAAAGAGATAGTACGTGATCACAGGATCACCATCACATGTTCATATATATTCAAATGTTGGTAGAAAAGCTGCAATGTAGAAATAAATGTTTACTGTCTAGGACATATTAAAGAGTAATATTTCAATTTTCATGCAATAATCTGATGCAGTTTCATGGGTTAGAAATTTTCACTGGCTGTTGCAAAGGTCAGATTTTGTTGATTTTATGAACATATTTTAAAGGACTTCATTTGGACACCATGTCACCTCAGAATATTCCAACTCATTGAGCTAAGACAGAAGTGTAGTCTGAGAATCTGAGATCAGACTGAAATGTTCCTCTGACACTAGCTGGATGTATTAATTTCCTGGTGGTATTAATTTGTGGGGCTTTAAAAATTACCACAAAACAGTGGTTTTAGATAACACAAATTTATTTCCTTAAGCTTCTGGAGGTCAGAAGTCAGCAATGTATATTAAAAACCACAGTATTTCTATTCCCTTCTCAATTCTACATCACAGAACTCCCTCACTTTAATCATCATGACAGACACTGTTCTAGGGTAAGGGATGACACCTTTGCCCGTCGCCGTGGTTTGATAGACATCTGAGTTGGCAGGGGAAGTGTGGTTTGGGGCTTTCAGAGAGAGTCTTTCAGATGGTAGAGCCAGACCCGCCACTTATAACCATCAGCACATAGTCCTTGAATTCATGTCCTTCTGTACGTATTTATCTTATTTCAGTTTTAATAGAGTGTGGCTTCTCATGGAGAGAGAAGCTTTTTCCGTGTTATCAAAATGATCCTTTTTCTATTATCAAAATGAATTTTTAAGTAGCAAACAATCAATAATAAACTAGCATTTCCAAACCAAAATAAAGAAAAGAAAAAATAAATTTAACTTCAACTCTATAAAAAATATGTCAGTAAGACAAAAAAAGAATATATTAAAAAGTCACTTCCCTATTATTTTTATACAATGTAAGAGGCATTTATTCTCTCCATTAAATAAGGAAGGGCTGTTTGGTGGTGTTAATAGGTTCTAGGGAAGATAGTATTAAAATGAAATTCATGACTGTCAGAGTAAAAACCACACTGGGAGTAATAGGAGTGGAACTGACACCATAGAAAATCCAATTATAAACTCACAGACATACTTGAAATGCCCTTACAACATAAAAATACAAGTGGAGAAATGCAATTGAAGAGACAATAAAAATGATATGAAGGCAAGATCTTGGAAATTCAGCTTAAATATATAGATGTTTACAAAATAAAGAAATTCCGAATGAATGAGGCAACAAACAAAGGCCCACATCTGGGGAAAATACTTGTATTAACTCAGGAGGGTGACTATCTTATTTTAGATAAATTTCAGAAAAAAAATATTCATCTATACATTATTATATACATACACGAACAATATGTATTATACTTATGTATGATAATATAAGTATAATAAGTATTGTTCTTATGTATATAAACATACTCATTTATATACATATGGTTATTTTAATAAAAATAAGACTGGAATACCTAAGAAAAACTAAAAGACATATTGATTGTTAAAAAAGAATACCAAGTTTTTCTTTTTACTTTTTCTCAATATCGATAGATAATTGAACATCATTGGGATATTGTACAATCACTCTCGTTCCCCATGTACACAATAAAAAAATCTTTTGTTTTATTAAACAAAATAGAAATAGTAACAAATGTCCACAGTATTTTTAGTGAAAAGTCTATCTGCTTTAAGACTCTAAGCTAAAAATATTGAAAATTTGAATTATGTAAGTATCATCAGAACCATAAGTTCTGCAGACCATTATTTAAAACACAAAGAATGATATTCAAATCTGCTTAAAGAAATTAGCCAACCTAATTGTGATATATAATAAGGAAAAGTGTACCAAGGGGTAAATATATAGATAAATTTTACCTATGGATATAAGTCAAAATGCCTGTAATGTGAAATAAAATTCAGAAGTGACAATACAAATTAAAATCACCATGACTGAAAGGTTTTCATGGAAATTTTATTCATAGAATATATATCATTATAGCAGATAAGAAAATTAAAAGGAAGAACAGAGAGAGGGAAGGAAGGAGGTGGGTGGAACTTTGGTGTGTGCTACACCTGTTGGGGGCGAGACATGATTGTAAGAGGGACTTTACCTAACAAATGCAATCAGTGTAACCTGGTTTCTTATATCCTCAATGAATCTCCAACAATAAAAAGAAAAAGAAAATTTCTAATAGTATATAATATATAATCCAATCCATAATTCATTTCTTATAAAATATTTTTACTGGTAGAAACAGAAGGATTTTATATATGGTAAAGAGAATATTGAATTGAATAGAGATCAAATTTATTGGTAAGTGTCTAATAACAATTAGACATATAAAAGTATATTCCTATATATGTAATATTTTCTTCAGGAAGTCCCAAATAAAGAATCTAAAGAGAGATAACATTGTCACTCATTACATAAGAGATCAATTTTGATTTATATTTGGGCTTGGGGATGGAAATAAATAAAAATAAATACTAGACTTGAGCTCTGGAATTGGACCATCTATAGTCAAGTTGTAGCTTTGATACTTAATCTGTGTGGACTTTTAGGCCTCAGTTTTGTTATCTTAAAAATGGAATAACAATTATACTCTAAGAATGAAGTGGGGCAACCCATGTAAAACATTTGAACATAGAAATGACATAGTTTAAATCTTTACATGTGATTATTATTATTATTATTTTATTTATTTTTTATTTTAAAAACTCCCATGCTGATCAGTTGTGGGAGTGCGCCTATGACTAGCCACTGCACTCCAGCCTGGGCAACATAGCAAGACCCCATCTCTAAAAATAAATACATAAATAAATAAAATAACAAAAAAACTAACATATCAGCTCAATTAGAATATTCAGAATTTTGGCTGGCTACCACCCTTTCCAATAACTTTTTTATAAAGCTAATTTAAATTAGAAAATATATTAGAAAACAAGTTTATCTGATAACTTGAATTTGATAAAACAGATCATCTTTATTGATGTATGTTATACAAAATTTTATAAATTATCTGAATTATATGAAAATGTAAATAAATGGAAATATTAACCATATTTCTAAACATTAAGATTTCTTTAAATAACAAGTTTCTTAACTTCATTTATTTGAATAAAAATGCAAAAATAAATAAATAAAATAAGAAATACTTAAATGGATGATTACCTTTTTAGACACTACCTCTGATTTTTCATCGTAACTAATGAAATATTTGGTATGTAGTATAATAGTTAATATGTACTTTGCAATAAAATAATGAAATAAGAAGCCAAGAACTCAACACCTACCTCAGAGAATTTACTACTGACACTGAGTCTCCCTCTGTGCTCCCAGATCCTAGACTCTTACTTTATTTCAACTATAGGGGTAACAACTATTCTATAATTTTTATTTTGTATATTTTCCTTTAAAAAGTGACCTTTTAGTATATGTCTCTAAACAAGATATGAAGAATTCTTAATTTAAAATGTATTAATGTATGGTATTATCCTCTAAGAATTCTGACAGCCATCCAAGTAGATGTGTATAGCCATAATTACTTTTTCTATAATTGTATATATTATAATGGAATCATATGCATTTTCTTATTTTCCAAGATGGATATTTGCAATTACTAATAATGATATGATAAGCATTATTAGATGTATCTGCGGTTGTAAATGTGAAAAAGTTACTGTTGGTGAGTTGCCTATGAATGAACTGGTTGGTTTAGCTTGCTGGTTATCCTAGTGTGCATGTGTGTATATTTGTGTGTGATTCTGTGTAGAAAATTGCTTTCCAAAAATTATTGTACAGCCATATCCTGTATTTCTTGGTTCTGCATCTGCAGATTTGTTCAATCATGAATCAAAAGTCATTGAAATCAACAATAAAATAATACATATAAAAATATGGTAAAACAACTATACACACAGCTTTTACATTGTATTGGGTATTATAAGTAATCTAGAGATAATTTAAAATACTCAGGAGGATGGAGATAGATAAATGAAAATATTATATAATTTTATATGATGGACTTGAGCATCTGTGAATTTTGACGTGGATGGATGGTGGGACTTGGGGGGTGATTTTGGAAACAATCCTCACAGGTACCGGGGGATGCCTGCACCACTCTACACACCCATCTGACAAAAGTATATTAAGAATCCTTCTTACTCTAATAAATGTTTTAATGTTTGCAGTTTTGAAGAGTATGTAGTGCTATCTCATTATGATTTTATTATTTATTTCTTTGTTTTGTGTTGGTTCATATTCTTACTTATGGATAAATATGAACTTCTTTAATTATTTTCTGTGAAATGCCTACTCAAAAATTTTGCTCATTTTCCTAATTTATTCTTTCCATAACTATTCATTATAAATTGTTGCAACTATCTCTCCCAGTTTACAACTTTCTTATTTCACCGATATCAGAATAATTGAGAATTGTAGTTATTTGTTGTTCATATAAATGATACAGGGTGGTTGCTTGTGGCTCAGAGAGTAGGGCACTGGGTCCATATACTGAGGGTTGTGGGTTTGAACCCTCCTGGGCCAAACTGCAACAAAAAATCGGTGGGCATTGTGGCGGGTGCCTGTAGTCCCAGCTACTTGGGAGGCTGAGGCAAGAGAATCACCTAAGCATAAGAACTGGAGGTAGCTGTGAGCTATGACACCACAGCACTCTACCAATGGTGACAAAGCAAGACTCTTTCTCCAAAAACAATTAAAATAAAATAATGATACAGAATATTGATGCAGACCAGGAATAGAAAGCCCACATTGTTTGGAACTCAGTTTTCAGAAATATTAATATGCTAACCACAAAAATAATTAAGTCACAGCTTGATGCCCCTTTGTCGCTGTGTCCAGCTCTGAAAAATATTGATATAAAATACCTAATTTTTGTAATGAATTGGTTTGTATCTTTTATATTTTGCCTGGATAGATGTCCCCATTCCTAATATTGTCACTCTGGATAAGCATGGCTTAGGGTGCAAGAAACCCAGAATACTTAAATTTCTGAGTGTTGAGAAGTTCTACATGTGTTCAAGAGGCAGAAGTTACAGGACTGTGTCCCCAGGGACTTGAAAGCAAGGCCCTTAAGGCACTATCTGCTGTATTACTTCATGGTGTGCCTATCCATTCTTTCAAGAGTAACTCAACATTAATATTCTTCATGTCAACATCTATTATTATCCTACTAGTCTGTGTGTGATAAAGCACACTTGGTTTTTTCATAAATGCTTGCTTTTATTTTCCCAATTCTTGAAACTAGCAGTTAATTAACTTAAGATTTACAATCAATTACACTAGATATAGTTCTTTCTGGAGAAGGGGGATAATTTTCACATATTGACAGTGTGACACACAATGTGTATTTCTTCAGTAGGCAAGAAAGAGGCTGGCTTGTTGGGCTGGGTTACATTCTTATACAGGACAGCTGGCGCCAATACCTGCCACCTTAGCATTGGCGATGTTGGTGCGGCGGCAGTGGCAGAGGAACCAGCAGCCTGGAGGGTAGGCAGGGGGGCCCTAGGAGGCTCCAGTAGCTGGAGGGGCCAGACAACTGCCCAGGAGACACCAGCGCCTCTGTCTCTCCTTCCCCTTGCACTTCTGGAGAAAAGGGAAACCCCACTTTTTCTAGGGCTGGTCAATTTCATCACCTGGTCAATTTCATGTAAGTTTCCAAGTTCCCGCCTCTTGCTGTTAAATGGAAGACTGGCTGCAACCTTAGAAGACCTACGCCCTAAAAGTAAACTTTGAGCTCTGCAAAATAACCCCCTGCAACTATATATAACCCTGAGCCCAGAGCCCGGAGACAGACTTTGGAAAGGGAGCAAGAGAGCTTGTTTCCCCACCTCGGTTCTCTCTGCAGGCCAAGAATAGAAAGCCCACATTGTTTTGAAGCTCAGTTTTCAGAAAAACAATGAAGCTGTTTTTGTATTCTTTGTTTCTGTGAATAATTCTTGTCTTACCATAGACCCATGGTCCGTGGATTCATTTTTTTTTTTTTGCAGTTTTTGGCCAGGGCTGGGTTTGAACCTGCCACCTCCCTACTTCTATGAGCCACAGGCGCCACCCCGTGGATTCATTCTTTGAATTGCCCAAAGAACCTGAAACGACGGTATCATATTTGGCAGCCCTGAGAAAAGAGAAACTCGGGTATTAATTCTTGGACAGCATAGAGGTGTTGGTAAATGTTTTGCTAATAGCAGGCAGTCATTATGATGTTTTAGTGCAGGGGAGACTGTACTAAAACAAACAGCATTGTAATTATTGGTTACAACATAACCAAAATTAATAAATTCCAAGGTTAAAGAGAAATGGAGATAAAGAGTAGGAAAAAAAGCAGAAAGAGAAAGAAAAGATACTGGACAGAGAATGTAGTAGGCAATTACTATTTTTACAAAAGGAAGCGTCTTTTCTGAAAATCAATCTAAGCCATTATAGGTAGGAGGTCTCTACCTGTGTGAATTGAACATTGCTTCCTGCTGTTTCTGTCAAGAAAAGAGACATTGTGATTTCCCTTGTAATTTCAAACCCAGCGACAGAAGGTTGGCAGTCTGCCCCTTTGGGTGCTGGAAGATCTCACACTTGAATGAAAGGCAATTTACCTCTGCACAGCATAAGATGCGCTCTTCCCAAGAAAGGATGATACCTAATCTTATCTGACAAACAGAAAACATTGCAAGAAGCTTATTGAGCCTAAATTTCAAATAATTTTATTATGTTGTGTCTCCCTGCTAAATAGAAAATCTAGAAAAACAGGAGGAGGAAAATTGCCTGGAAATTTGCCAAAATTAAATGCTAGACAATTTTAAGTAGTTGTCTACTTAATGGCTACCTAATGACAATGAAGGCAAGCATTGTTTGATTACTTAGAATTATTATCAGAAATAAATTGTAATAATTTGTTTCAGAACCTATGAAAATTTAATACATTTAGTTATAAATACTGAAATCCAGGAGTTTAGCAATTAGTTAACTTAGGAAGGGAAGTTTCTTTTTCTTTTTTTTTTTTTGGAAGGGAAGTTTCTTAAAATCTATTTTAAGGATAAGAATAGATAGGTATGGTTACTTATGAATTTCTTCAGACAACATTGACTATCATATTTTGAAACATGAATTTAAAAACATGAGATTATGGGTAAATTATTTTAATACTTACAGTTTTCTAGTCTTACAAATTGTTGTGGACTATTCCCTTCTAACCCTTTGTGTGGAAATATATTTATTTCTTTTGGACAACACCCACCTTAGAGTGAAATTACAGGTTTACCTGGTAACTTTCAATATAATCTCTTAAGAAACTTCCAGTTGTGAAAATGGCTAAGACTGGGTGGCGTCTGTGGCTCAAAGGAGTAGGGTGCCGGCCCCATATGCCAGAGGTGGCAGGTTCAACCCCAGCCCCGGCCAAAAACTGTAAAAAAAAAAGACAAGAAATAAAGAAAATGGCTAAACTTTCTTATTCCTTGCAATAAGAGTTGAAGATTCCAATTTCTTTACAAAAACCCTAAACCTGGTATTGTCAGTATTTTTAAATATACTATTCTCATTTTTATGTAGTGGTATCTCAATGTGTATTTTGGAGAGGAGTAGTGTTGGGGAAGTCAATAACAGTTTTATGAAAATATAATTTATATATCATAAAATTTACATTTTAAAATATATTCTAATATATTCACAGCATTGTGCAACTATCAACACTACTAAATTTTGCAAGACTTTTATTATCCTTTAAAACAAAGATTGTTTCCAAGAGCAACAATTACAACCAAAATGCAGGACCCCAAATTCATGGAGGACAAGGTCCTGACTTCCCACCCAGGTACCAGCCAGCTGCTGCGGGAACGTGGGCATATGGGGACGCTCTGCCCACATCAGGCTAAGGAATAGGCAATAGTACCTGGTTCATAACAAAGAGCCACAGCCTGTTCTTCCACCAAGCACTTGTTTGGTTGTTTTGTGTGTGCACAGTCAGCTCCAGAGTTGCTAAGCAGTTGATTCTAATCACTCTTTCTAGCTACATGGTCCCTTTGGGGGGTGGGGGTGGGGTTGGGCAGGGGGTAACACAGATTTAAGGGCTTCTTGTTCTTTCCCTTTGTGTGTCATTTCTTTCAGTGCTCTCCATTCATCACAGCCTTGGGTGGAGCACTTTCAGAAAGGTAAACTGCTACGTTTCCAATTCACAGACCACACTTGGTAAGAAAAGGAATGTATCTTAAGATAATACAGTACTTTAAATGAATGAATTGGGGTGGTAAAGGGCAGGAAATACTCTCTCATGAACTTTCAGTAGCATGAGCAATTCACTTTTTCTAACCACCTGGTGGCCAGCTACCATGATTCATAAATGTCATCTGATGTTTAGAGTAAGGGATTTGAAGTTAGTGAGCATCTTGGAAGTATAATATGGGGGTGGGGTGGGGATTTGTTTGTTTTCTTTTTTTTTGTAGAGACAGAGTCTCACTTTTCTGCCTTCAGTAGAGTGCCATGATGTCACAGGATTCACAGCAACCTCTAGCTCTTGGGCTTCTGCCATTCTCCTGCCTCAGCCTCCCGAGCAGCCGGGACTGTAGGCGCCCACCTGTTCTTATAATTAACCTCATTCAGGACTACGTCTGGATTTTGAATCATGAAATCAGACACAGTCAATGTGGATAAGGATCTTAGAAGGTGCCCAGCCCAGGTCTAGGGGTGCTTTCCAGGTCACAGTCAGCATGCAGTTTTGGGTCTATTACAATAATGTTTTCAGCACACATCTGCAAAGTATCTTGAGGGATAAATAATTTCATTTTCTAATATGGGTGGAGTAAGGAAGATGATTCTCAGTGGAAAAGTTTTAGATTGGGGGTTTTATTAGTCATTGATAGATAGTGGCTCATCCTCTGCTCCCAATGTGTTTGTTTCTGCTGTTAGCAATTGTTCCCAAGGCTAAAGATGGAATATGGGGCTGGGGGAAAACTTGTCTTGAGTCCACAGATTTATAAGTCCGCCTCACATTGTCTCTGAATTTTCAGTTTTAGAATGTGGAATTTTATCATCGAACACATAAGGACAGTGGGAGGCAAAGTACCTTTACTTTAAAGAATGTACTAAATCATGTTGTGAGCTTGGAGATGTCAATCTCTAGGGTATCAGATGCAAAGGCAAAGGGAGTAATTTAAAAAGACATGACTATGAAAAATTATTTCTGAGAATCAAGTTTGTTCTGAGATTCAAAGAGAAAGATTTTCTTTTCCTTGAATTCAAAATGGGAGCACCAGGGCAAAGGAAAGTGGGAATTAAGCACACAACATGATTATGTTGGAGAAGGGTAGAAATAAATGTCTTTAGAGGAAAGATAAAATTTCAAAGACCAACTTAGGCAAGTATGAGAAGGAAAAATATTTGCGTTTACTGCTTTTTGATGGGTCTTGTGAAGACAGGATTTTTTTTTTAATTGTTAAATGAAGATGACTGAGACCGAAGGGATATGCAACAAAAAGAATTTCCATTTTAAATAGCCAGCGGAAATGTCTCTCTCAAAGAGGATGTAAATACGTAGAATCACTGACAGCATTTCTTCAACGTATCAGAGAGAAAACCAGTCAACAATCTTGGGAAACAACCGCGGCGTAACTGGAAACTCAGTTGTGTAGACATCAATAGGAATGGAAACCTAGGGTAACTGGCATTCAAGCATTATTTTTAAAATAGGCTTATGCAATATTTTTAAAGATGTTATGAAATGAAATTCATAAATTTATGTAGTTATATTACTAAAGGAACACTCAGAGAAGATAATACACACTTTAGGGAGCCCAAGAACAACAAAAACAAATCCAGGGTATATTCCAGAAGGTGAGAGCATAAAATTGCTCAACACAGAGACATAATGATTGACAGGATTTGTTTGAACAATGCAGGATTTGCACAGGTGAAGCAATTATTATATTCATAAATGCCATTGCAGATTGGACAAAGCCATATTTGGGAAATTATTTTAGGAAGAAAAGAGTTTGGTTATAACTGCAGATATGTGATGTACTGGTAGGGGGGAAAGAATGCTTAAGAAGTAAAATTACATGACTATTGATTAATCCATCGATCATCTGTTGAATGGGTTTTGCGTCAGAGAGTAGAAAGAACTGGATGAGATAAAATAAGAAAGAGAAATACTATATCTACACTCCACAGATCATAAAAAGTATATTTGAAGAAAGGAACACTTATTTTTTATTATTTCACTCAATTTAGAGGGAACAAATGAGGTTTTGTTACCGGATGTATCGTATAGTAGTAACGTCTAGATTTTTAATGTCCCCATCATCTGAATAGTGTACCTTGTATTCAAGAGTGGGATGTTTTTGCAGCCACATGTGCAAGTGCTTGAAAATTCAAAACTCGGAGAAAGACTCAATTTTGAAAAATGGTGTTTAAAAGAGAACATACCGATCCTTACTAGGTTCCTGCATGTCACATGAAACCATTAGCAGATGCTTTGGTTTAGAAATATTTGAAGTGCCCTACACACTTGAGTTACAGGAAGAGACAAAACCATCACAGGACTAGCATTCAAATATGTAAGGACACCACAGCCAGAGAGCAGTACCCACTGTGATACAGGTTTAAAATGCTTACAAATATTTCTGGGGTGGGAAAATATAAATGGAAAAACAATGGAATGAGATCGGTAAGAAGAAATATTAAGGAAATGAATTAGATTTGGGCAATTGTCTTTATAGACGTAGCTTGCCCTGTTCAAAAAAAAAAAAAAAAGATGGAAGCTGTGTCAGTAGACAGGGTTCACAATTAATTTCAGGATCAGGTTGTTAGAAAAATAGGGTGGGAAAAAGAATACTGGGATGAAATGTGTTTGAAGATTTGGAGTAGATTAATTGAGAAGGGAATAAAATTTAAGTAAAGCCTATTTAATACGGATGGCATAATTTACACATTTTAAAATTTGTCTCAGATGCTAACCACTCATACAAGAATCTATATTCCTAGAGAATTTTTTAAATTAGTTTTAAATTGTATTCTGTTGGAGCATCTTTGCCTAAAGGGTATTGCTTCTCAGCTTTTGGACACAGGGGTACATGCCTTAACCACTGCATAGGCAAGTTCCTTATAAGTTCAAAAATATTCTAAATGACTGACATAAAGTGACCTGGTAGCCTTTGGACACTCTTTTAGAAACCAATTGGACTATGGAATTTGCTCGCAATGTCACATGTACGATATGTGAACATAATTTAGTTATGAAAACTTCAAAGGCTCCAGATCAGTTCGTCTGTTCAGGGCATCATTTCTGGGATCTGAAGCTACAGCCATTTGATTCTATAGGAAAATAAGGAACAAGAGAGACCTAGCAGAGAGAAAATTGGAATGTCAAAGGCAATTTAGTGGGACATGCCAAAGGTGCAATTGCTTCTATAAATAAATATATATAAGCTAACAATAAATATTTTTGATTAAGATAATGTAATTGAACCTTACATGAATACAAAATTAAGGAAAAATTAATAGTATCAATTTCTCTCAACTTTAAATGTCAAGTGAAGGGGAAATATTTGATACTTTAGTTCCATAAATTTAATAATGAAGGATT